>NC_080024.1:77615526-77814154 GCF_030020395.1 Manis pentadactyla
TGTTTGAGTGTGTGTTAGTGCGTGTGTGTCTGTAAGTGTTTGTGTGAGTAGGTGTGTGAGTGTGTGTGACCGGGTGATTGTGTGTGTGAATGCGTGTGAGTCTGTGTGTCTGTGTGTTTGTGGGTGTGTCTACATGTGTGTAGGTGTGTGACTGTTTATGGCACTGTGTCATTGTGCATGAGTGCTCATGTGTCTGTGTGTGTGTGTGAGTTTGTGAGAGTGTAGGTGTGATTGGGAATGAGTGTGTGAGTGTGTATATGAGTGTGTCATTGTGTTTGTGTGTGTGTGTGAGTGTGTTTTGTTTAGGTGTGTGCGTGACATTTTGTGTGTCTATGTGTGAGTGTATTTTTGTCTGAGTGTGTGTGTCTGTGTGTAAGTGTGAGAGTGTGCTAGGGTGTTTGTGAGAGTGAAGGTGTGTGAGTGGGAGTGAGTGAGTGAATGTGTATATGAGTGGGTGACTGTGTGTGTGTGCATGTGTGTGCCTGACAGTCTGAATATGTGGGTGTTTCTGTGTGTAGGTGTGTGAGTGTGTGTGTGACATTGTGTGAGTGTGTGTGTGACAATGTGTGAGTGTGTGTGAGTGCATGTGAATCTGTGTGTGTTGGTGTGTGAGTAGGTGTGTGAGAGCTTGTGGCAGTGTGTGAGTGTGTGTGTTTGTGACATTCTGTGAATGTGTGTTGGTGTCTCTGTGTGTGTAGATGTGTGAGTGCAGCAGTGTGTGAGTGTGTGAGTGCGAATGAGTCTGTGAGTGTGTGCGGGTGTGAGTGTGTTTCTTTGTGAAATTTCAGTTGCGTGAGTTGGAGTGATTGTGTGAGTGTGTATATAAGTGTGCGATAGTGTGTGAGTGTGTGTGATTGTGTGTGAGTATGTGTGTGTGCCTATATGTGTTTGTGTCTATGTGTAGGTGCGTAATTGTGTGTGTGCGACTGTGTGTGAGAATGTGGTTGTTTCTGTGTGTAGGTGTGTGAATGTGTGAGTGTGTTTGTGAGAGTGTAGTTGTGTGAGTGTTTGTGTGTGTGTGAGTGTGTATACGGGTGTGTGATTGTGTCTGAGTTTTTGTGATTGTGTGTGAGAATGTGAGTGAATGTGTCTGTGTGTATGTGTGTGAGTGTGTGAAACAGTGTCTCAGTCTTCGTGATTTTGTGTGGGTGTGTGAGAGTGTGTGTGAGCGTTTGAGTGTAGGTGTGTCTTTTTGAGTGCCTTTGTGGTTATTATATGTGTGTGTGTGAAAGTGTGTGTGTAAGTGTGAGTGGGAGTGAGAGTGGGACTGTGTGTACGAGTGTGTTATTGTGTGTGATTGTGTTTGTGGGTGAGTGTCTGAGCGTCTTTGTGTGCAGGTGTGTGTGTCTGACGGTTTTAGTGTGGGTGTGAGTGCATGTGACTCTGAGTGTGTAGTTGTGTGAGTGGGAGTGAGTGTGTGAATGTGTATACGATTGGGTGACTGTGTGTGAGTGTGTGTGATTGTGTGTGAGAATGTGTGTGTGTGAGTCTGTGTGTGTAGGTGTGTGATTGTGCCGAACCCTGTGTGATTGTGTGTGTTTGTGAGGGTGTGTGACAGTGTGTGTGAGTGTAGGAGTGTCTGAGTGCCTGTGTGATTTCTGTATGTGAGTGTGTGTGTGTTTGATGATGCGTTTGTTTGTGTGTGTGTAGGTGTGTTAGTGGGAGTGAGTGTGAATACGAGTGTGTGATTGTGTGTGAGTGTTTTTGTCTGTGAGTGGCTGTGAGTGTGTCTGTGAGTGCAGGTGAGAGTGCGTGACTATTTGTGAGTGTGTGTGTGATTGCATGTGAGCCTGTGTTTGTGTGTTGGTTTGTTTGTGTGTGTAGGTGTGCGTGTGTGTTTGACAGTGTTTGAGTGAGTGTTAGTGCGTGTGTGTCTGTAAGTGTTTGTGTGAGTAGGTGTGTGAGTGTGTGTGACCGGGTGATTGTGTGTGTGAATGCGTGTGAGTCTGTGTGTCTGTGTGTTTGTGGGTGTGTCTACATGTGTGTAGGTGTGTGACTGTTTATGGCACTGTGTCATTGTGCGTGAGTGCTCATGTGTCTGTGTGTGTGTGTGAGTTTGTGAGAGTGTAGGTGTGATTGGGAATGAGTGTGTGAGTGTGTATATGAGTGTGTCATTGTGTTTGTGTGTGTGTGTGAGTGTGTTTTGTTTAGGTGTGTGCGTGACATTTTGTGTGTCTATGTGTGAGTGTATTTTTGTCTGAGTGTGTGTGTCTGTGTGTAAGTGTGAGAGTGTGCTAGGGTGTTTGTGAGAGTGAAGGTGTGTGAGTGGGAGTGAGTGAGTGAATGTGTATATGAGTGGGTGACTGTGTGTGTGTGCATGTGTGTGCCTGACAGTCTGAATATGTGGGTGTTTCTGTGTGTAGGTGTGTGAGTGTGTGTGTGACATTGTGTGAGTGTGTGTGTGACATTGTGTGAGTGTGTGTGAGTGCATGTGAATCTGTGTGTGTTGGTGTGTGAGTAGGTGTGCGAGAGCTTGTGGCAGTGTGTGAGTGTGTGTGTTTGTGACATTCTGTGAATGTGTGTTGGTGTCTCTGTGTGTGTAGATGTGTGAGTGCAGCAGTGTGTGAGTGTGTGAGTGCGAATGAGTCTGTGACTGTGTTCGGGTGTGAGTGTGTTTCTTTGTGAAATTTCAGTTGCGTGAGTTGGAGTGATTGTGTGAGTGTGTATATAAGTGTGCGATAGTGTGTGAGTGTGTGTGATTGTGTGTGAGTATGTGTGTGTGCCTATATGTGTTTGTGTCTATGTGTAGGTGCGTAATTGTGTGTGTGCGACTGTGTGTGAGAATGTGGTTGTTTCTGTGTGTAGGTGTGTGAATGTGTGAGTGTGTTTGTGAGAGTGTAGTTGTGTGAGTGTTTGTGTGTGTGTGAGTGTGTATACGGGTGTGTGATTGTGTCTGAGTTTTTGTGATTGTGTGTGAGAATGTGAGTGAATGTGTCTGTGTGTATGTGTGTGAGTGTGTGAAACAGTGTCTCAGTCTTCGTGATTTTGTGTGGGTGTGTGAGAGTGTGTGTGAGCGTTTGAGTGTAGGTGTGTCTTTTTGAGTGCCTTTGTGGTTATTATATGTGTGTGAGTGAAAGTGTGTGTGTAAGTGTGAGTGGGAGTGAGAGTGGGACTGTGTGTACGAGTGTGTTCTTGTGTTTGATTGTGTTTATGGGTGAGTGTCTGAGCGTCTTTGTGTGCAGGTGTGTGTGTCTGACGGTTTTAGTGTGGGTGTGAGTGCATGTGACTCTGTGAGAGTGTGTGTGTAGTTGTGTGAGTGGGAGTGAGTGTGTGAATGTGTATGCGATTGGGTGACTGTGTGTGAGTGTGTGTGATTGTGTGTGAGAATGTGTGTGAGTGAGTCTGTGTGTGTAGGTGTGTGATTGTGCCGAACCCTGTGTGATTGTGTGCGTTTGTGAGGGTGTGTGACAGTGTGTGTGAGTGAAGGAGTGTCTGAGTGCCTGTGTGATTTCTGTATGTGAGTGTGTGTGTGTTTGATGATGCGTTTGTTTGTGTGTGTGTAGGTGTGTTAGTGGGAGTGAGTGTGAATACGAGTGTGTGATTGTGTGTGAGTGTTTTTGTCTGTGAGTGGCTGTGAGTGTGTCTGTGAGTGCAGGTGAGAGTGCGTGACTATTTGTGAGTGTGTGTGTGATTGCATGTGAGCCTGTGTTTGTGTGTTGGTTTGTTTGTGTGTGTAGGTGTGCATGTGTGTTTGACAGTGTTTGAGTGAGTGTTAGTGCGTGTGTGTCTGTAAGTGTTTGTGTGAGTAGGTGTGTGAGTGTGTGTGACCGGGTGATTGTGTGTGTGAATGCGTGTGAGTCTGTGTGTCTGTGTGTTTGTGGGTGTGTCTACATGTGTGTAGGTGTGTGACTGTTTATGGCACTGTGTCATTGTGCGTGAGTGCTCATGTGTCTGTGTGTGTGTGTGAGTTTGTGAGAGTGTAGGTGTGATTGGGAATGAGTGTGTGAGTGTGTATATGAGTGTGTCATTGTGTTTGTGTGTGTGTGTGAGTGTGTTTTGTTTAGGTGTGTGCGTGACATTTTGTGTGTCTATGTGTGAGTGTATTTTTGTCTGAGTGTGTGTGTCTGTGTGTAAGTGTGAGAGTGTGCTAGGGTGTTTGTGAGAGTGAAGGTGTGTGAGTGGGAGTGAGTGAGTGAATGTGTATATGAGTGGGTGACTGTGTGTGTGTGCATGTGTGTGCCTGACAGTCTGAATATGTGGGTGTTTCTGTGTGTAGGTGTGTGAGTGTGTGTGTGACATTGTGTGAGTGTGTGTGTGACATTGTGTGAGTGTGTGTGAGTGCATGTGAATCTGTGTGTGTTGGTGTGTGAGTAGGTGTGCGAGAGCTTGTGGCAGTGTGTGAGTGTGTGTGTTTGTGACATTCTGTGAATGTGTGTTGGTGTCTCTGTGTGTGTAGATGTGTGAGTGCAGCAGTGTGTGAGTGTGTGAGTGCGAATGAGTCTGTGAGTGTGTGCGGGTGTGAGTGTGTTTCTTTGTGAAATTTCAGTTGCGTGAGTTGGAGTGATTGTGTGAGTGTGTATATAAGTGTGCGATAGTGTGTGAGTGTGTGTGATTGTGTGTGAGTATGTGTGTGTGCCTATATGTGTTTGTGTCTATGTGTAGGTGCGTAATTGTGTGTGTGCGACTGTGTGTGAGAATGTGGTTGTTTCTGTGTGTAGGTGTGTGAATGTGTGAGTGTGTTTGTGAGAGTGTAGTTGTGTGAGTGTTTGTGTGTGTGTGAGTGTGTATACGGGTGTGTGATTGTGTCTGAGTTTTTGTGATTGTGTGTGAGAATGTGAGTGAATGTGTCTGTGTGTATGTGTGTGAGTGTGTGAAACAGTGTCTCAGTCTTCGTGATTTTGTGTGGGTGTGTGAGAGTGTGTGTGAGCGTTTGAGTGTAGGTGTGTCTTTTTGAGTGCCTTTGTGGTTATTATATGTGTGTGTGTGAAAGTGTGTGTGTAAGTGTGAGTGGGAGTGAGAGTGGGACTGTGTGTACGAGTGTGTTATTGTGTGTGATTGTGTTTGTGGGTGAGTGTCTGAGCGTCTTTGTGTGCAGGTGTGTGTGTCTGACGGTTTTAGTGTGGGTGTGAGTGCATGTGACTCTGAGTGTGTAGTTGTGTGAGTGGGAGTGAGTGTGTGAATGTGTATACGATTGGGTGACTGTGTGTGAGTGTGTGTGATTGTGTGTGAGAATGTGTGTGTGTGAGTCTGTGTGTGTAGGTGTGTGATTGTGCCGAACCCTGTGTGATTGTGTGTGTTTGTGAGGGTGTGTGACAGTGTGTGTGAGTGTAGGAGTGTCTGAGTGCCTGTGTGATTTCTGTATGTGAGTGTGTGTGTGTTTGATGATGCGTTTGTTTGTGTGTGTGTAGGTGTGTTAGTGGGAGTGAGTGTGAATACGAGTGTGTGATTGTGTGTGAGTGTTTTTGTCTGTGAGTGGCTGTGAGTGTGTCTGTGAGTGCAGGTGAGAGTGCGTGACTATTTGTGAGTGTGTGTGTGATTGCATGTGAGCCTGTGTTTGTGTGTTGGTTTGTTTGTGTGTGTAGGTGTGCGTGTGTGTTTGACAGTGTTTGAGTGAGTGTTAGTGCGTGTGTGTCTGTAAGTGTTTGTGTGAGTAGGTGTGTGAGTGTGTGTGACCGGGTGATTGTGTGTGTGAATGCGTGTGAGTCTGTGTGTCTGTGTGTTTGTGGGTGTGTCTACATGTGTGTAGGTGTGTGACTGTTTATGGCACTGTGTCATTGTGCGTGAGTGCTCATGTGTCTGTGTGTGTGTGTGAGTTTGTGAGAGTGTAGGTGTGATTGGGAATGAGTGTGTGAGTGTGTATATGAGTGTGTCATTGTGTTTGTGTGTGTGTGTGAGTGTGTTTTGTTTAGGTGTGTGCGTGACATTTTGTGTGTCTATGTGTGAGTGTATTTTTGTCTGAGTGTGTGTGTCTGTGTGTAAGTGTGAGAGTGTGCTAGGGTGTTTGTGAGAGTGAAGGTGTGTGAGTGGGAGTGAGTGAGTGAATGTGTATATGAGTAGGTGACTGTGTGTGTGTGCATGTGTGTGCCTGACAGTCTGAATATGTGGGTGTTTCTGTGTGTAGGTGTGTGAGTGTGTGTGTGACATTGTATGAGTGTGTGTGTGACATTGTGTGAGTGTGTGTGTGAGTGCATGTTAATCTGTGTGCGTTGGTGAGTGAGTAGGTGTGCGAGAGCTTGTGGCAGTGTGTGAGTGTGTGTTTGTGACATTCTGTGAATGTGTGTTGGTGTCTCTGTGTGTGTAATGTGTGAGTGCAGCAGTGTGTGAGTGTGTGAGTGCGAATGAGTCTGTGAGTGTGTGCGGGTGTGAGTGTGTTTCTTTGTGAAATTTCAGTTGCGTGAGTTGGAGTGATTGTGTGAGTGTGTATATAAGTGTGCGATAGTGTGTGAGTGTGTGTGATTGTGTGTGAGTATGTGTGTGTGCCTATATGTGTTTGTGTCTATGTGTAGGTGCGTAATTGTGTGTGTGCTATTGTGTGTGAGAATGTGGTTGTTTCTGTGTGTAGGTGTGTGAATGTGTGAGTGTGTTTGTGAGAGTGTAGTTGTGTGCGTGTTTGTGTGTGTGTGAGTGTGTATACGGGTGTGTGATTGTGTCTGAGTTTTTGTGATTGTGTGTGAGAATGTGAGTGAATGTGTCTGTGTGTATGTGTGTGAGTGTGTGAAACAGTGTCTCAGTCTTCGTGATTTTGTGTGGGTGTGTGAGAGTGTGTGTGAGCGTTTGAGTGTAGGTGTGTCTTTTTGAGTGCCTTTGTGGTTATTATATGTGTGTGTGTGAAAGTGTGTGTGTAAGTGTGAGTGGGAGTGAGAGTGGGACTGTGTGTACGAGTGTGTTATTGTGTGTGATTGTGTTTGTGGGTGAGTGTCTGAGCGTCTTTGTGTGCAGGTGTGTGTGTCTGACGGTTTTAGTGTGGGTGTGAGTGCATGTGACTCTGTGAGAGTGTGTGTGTAGTTGTGTGAGTGGGAGTGAGTGTGTGAATGTGTATACGATTGGGTGACTGTGTGTGAGTGTGTGTGATTGTGTGTGAGAATGTGTGTGTGTGAGTCTGTGTGTGTAGGTGTGTGATTGTTCCGAACCCTGTGTGATTGTGTGTGTTTGTGAGGGTGTGTGACAGTGTGTGTGAGTGTAGGAGTGTCTGAGTGCCTGTGTGATTTCTGTATGTGAGTGTGTGTGTGTTTGATGATGCGTTTGTTTGTGTGTGTGTAGGTGTGTTAGTGGGAGTGAGTGTGAATACGAGTGTGTGATTGTGTGTGAGTGTTTTTGTCTGTGAGTGGCTGTGAGTGTGTCTGTGAGTGCAGGTGAGAGTGCGTGACTATTTGTGAGTGTGTGTGTGATTGCATGTGAGCCTGTGTTTGTGTGTTGGTTTGTTTGTGTGTGTAGGTGTGCGTGTGTGTTTGACAGTGTTTGAGTGTGTGTTAGTGCGTGTGTGTCTGTAAGTGTTTGTGTGAGTAGGTGTGTGAGTGTGTGTGACCGGGTGATTGTGTGTGTGAATGCGTGTGAGTCTGTGTGTCTGTGTGTTTGTGGGTGTGTCTACATGTGTGTAGGTGTGTGACTGTTTATGGCACTGTGTCATTGTGCATGAGTGCTCATGTGTCTGTGTGTGTGTGTGAGTTTGTGAGAGTGTAGGTGTGATTGGGAATGAGTGTGTGAGTGTGTATATGAGTGTGTCATTGTGTTTGTGTGTGTGTGTGAGTGTGTTTTGTTTAGGTGTGTGCGTGACATTTTGTGTGTCTATGTGTGAGTGTATTTTTGTCTGAGTGTGTGTGTCTGTGTGTAAGTGTGAGAGTGTGCTAGGGTGTTTGTGAGAGTGAAGGTGTGTGAGTGGGAGTGAGTGAGTGAATGTGTATATGAGTGGGTGACTGTGTGTGTGTGCATGTGTGTGCCTGACAGTCTGAATATGTGGGTGTTTCTGTGTGTAGGTGTGTGAGTGTGTGTGTGACATTGTGTGAGTGTGTGTGTGACAATGTGTGAGTGTGTGTGAGTGCATGTGAATCTGTGTGTGTTGGTGTGTGAGTAGGTGTGTGAGAGCTTGTGGCAGTGTGTGAGTGTGTGTGTTTGTGACATTCTGTGAATGTGTGTTGGTGTCTCTGTGTGTGTAGATGTGTGAGTGCAGCAGTGTGTGAGTGTGTGAGTGCGAATGAGTCTGTGAGTGTGTGCGGGTGTGAGTGTGTTTCTTTGTGAAATTTCAGTTGCGTGAGTTGGAGTGATTGTGTGAGTGTGTATATAAGTGTGCGATAGTGTGTGAGTGTGTGTGATTGTGTGTGAGTATGTGTGTGTGCCTATATGTGTTTGTGTCTATGTGTAGGTGCGTAATTGTGTGTGTGCTACTGTGTGTGAGAATGTGGTTGTTTCTGTGTGTAGGTGTGTGAATGTGTGAGTGTGTTTGTGAGAGTGTAGTTGTGTGAGTGTTTGTGTGTGTGTGAGTGTGTATACGGGTGTGTGATTGTGTCTGAGTTTTTGTGATTGTGTGTGAGAATGTGAGTGAATGTGTCTGTGTGTATGTGTGTGAGTGTGTGAAACAGTGTCTCAGTCTTCGTGATTTTGTGTGGGTGTGTGAGAGTGTGTGTGAGCGTTTGAGTGTAGGTGTGTCTTTTTGAGTGCCTTTGTGGTTATTATATGTGTGTGTGTGAAAGTGTGTGTGTAAGTGTGAGTGGGAGTGAGAGTGGGACTGTGTGTACGAGTGTGTTATTGTGTGTGATTGTGTTTGTGGGTGAGTGTCTGAGCGTCTTTGTGTGCAGGTGTGTGTGTCTGACGGTTTTAGTGTGGGTGTGAGTGCATGTGACTCTGAGTGTGTAGTTGTGTGAGTGGGAGTGAGTGTGTGAATGTGTATACGATTGGGTGACTGTGTGTGAGTGTGTGTGATTGTGTGTGAGAATGTGTGTGTGTGAGTCTGTGTGTGTAGGTGTGTGATTGTGCCGAACCCTGTGTGATTGTGTGTGTTTGTGAGGGTGTGTGACAGTGTGTGTGAGTGTAGGAGTGTCTGAGTGCCTGTGTGATTTCTGTATGTGAGTGTGTGTGTGTTTGATGATGCGTTTGTTTGTGTGTGTGTAGGTGTGTTAGTGGGAGTGAGTGTGAATACGAGTGTGTGATTGTGTGTGAGTGTTTTTGTCTGTGAGTGGCTGTGAGTGTGTCTGTGAGTGCAGGTGAGAGTGCGTGACTATTTGTGAGTGTGTGTGTGATTGCATGTGAGCCTGTGTTTGTGTGTTGGTTTGTTTGTGTGTGTAGGTGTGCGTGTGTGTTTGACAGTGTTTGAGTGAGTGTTAGTGCGTGTGTGTCTGTAAGTGTTTGTGTGAGTAGGTGTGTGAGTGTGTGTGACCGGGTGATTGTGTGTGTGAATGCGTGTGAGTCTGTGTGTCTGTGTGTTTGTGGGTGTGTCTACATGTGTGTAGGTGTGTGACTGTTTATGGCACTGTGTCATTGTGCGTGAGTGCTCATGTGTCTGTGTGTGTGTGTGAGTTTGTGAGAGTGTAGGTGTGATTGGGAATGAGTGTGTGAGTGTGTATATGAGTGTGTCATTGTGTTTGTGTGTGTGTGTGAGTGTGTTTTGTTTAGGTGTGTGCGTGACATTTTGTGTGTCTATGTGTGAGTGTATTTTTGTCTGAGTGTGTGTGTCTGTGTGTAAGTGTGAGAGTGTGCTAGGGTGTTTGTGAGAGTGAAGGTGTGTGAGTGGGAGTGAGTGAGTGAATGTGTATATGAGTGGGTGACTGTGTGTGTGTGCATGTGTGTGCCTGACAGTCTGAATATGTGGGTGTTTCTGTGTGTAGGTGTGTGAGTGTGTGTGTGACATTGTGTGAGTGTGTGTGTGACATTGTGTGAGTGTGTGTGAGTGCATGTGAATCTGTGTACGTTGGTGTGTGAGTAGGTGTGCGAGAGCTTGTGGCAGTGTGTGAGTGTGTGTGTTTGTGACATTCTGTGAATGTGTGTTGGTGTCTCTGTGTGTGTAGATGTGTGAGTGCAGCAGTGTGTGAGTGTGTGAGTGCGAATGAGTCTGTGAGTGTGTGCGGGTGTGAGTGTGTTTCTTTGTGAAATTTCAGTTGCGTGAGTTGGAGTGATTGTGTGAGTGTGTATATAAGTGTGCGATAGTGTGTGAGTGTGTGTGATTGTGTGTGAGTATGTGTGTGTGCCTATATGTGTTTGTGTCTATGTGTAGTTGCGTAATTGTGTGTGTGCGACTGTGTGTGAGAATGTGGTTGTTTCTGTGTGTAGGTGTGTGAATGTGTGAGTGTGTTTGTGAGAGTGTAGTTGTGTGAGTGTTTGTGTGTGTGTGAGTGTGTATACGGGTGTGTGATTGTGTCTGAGTTTTTGTGATTGTGTGTGAGAATGTGAGTGAATGTGTCTGTGTGTATGTGTGTGAGTGTGTGAAACAGTGTCTCAGTCTTCGTGATTTTGTGTGGGTGTGTGAGAGTGTGTGTGAGCGTTTGAGTGTAGGTGTGTCTTTTTGAGTGCCTTTGTGGTTATTATATGTGTGTGTGTGAAAGTGTGTGTGTAAGTGTGAGTGGGAGTGAGAGTGGGACTGTGTGTACGAGTGTGTTATTGTGTGTGATTGTGTTTGTGGGTGAGTGTCTGAGCGTCTTTGTGTGCAGGTGTGTGTGTCTGACGGTTTTAGTGTGGGTGTGAGTGCATGTGACTCTGAGTGTGTAGTTGTGTGAGTGGGAGTGAGTGTGTGAATGTGTATACGATTGGGTGACTGTGTGTGAGTGTGTGTGATTGTGTGTGAGAATGTGTGTGTGTGAGTCTGTGTGTGTAGGTGTGTGATTGTTCCGAACCCTGTGTGATTGTGTGTGTTTGTGAGGGTGTGTGACAGTGTGTGTGAGTGTAGGAGTGTCTGAGTGCCTGTGTGATTTCTGTATGTGAGTGTGTGTGTGTTTGATGATGCGTTTGTTTGTGTGTGTGTAGGTGTGTTAGTGGGAGTGAGTGTGAATACGAGTGTGTGATTGTGTGTGAGTGTTTTTGTCTGTGAGTGGCTGTGAGTGTGTCTGTGAGTGCAGGTGAGAGTGCGTGACTATTTGTGAGTGTGTGTGTGATTGCATGTGAGCCTGTGTTTGTGTGTTGGTTTGTTTGTGTGTGTAGGTGTGCGTGTGTGTTTGACAGTGTTTGAGTGAGTGTTAGTGCGTGTGTGTCTGTAAGTGTTTGTGTGAGTAGGTGTGTGAGTGTGTGTGACCGGGTGATTGTGTGTGTGAATGCGTGTGAGTCTGTGTGTCTGTGTGTTTGTGGGTGTGTCTACATGTGTGTAGGTGTGTGACTGTTTATGGCACTGTGTCATTGTGCGTGAGTGCTCATGTGTCTGTGTGTGTGTGTGAGTTTGTGAGAGTGTAGGTGTGATTGGGAATGAGTGTGTGAGTGTGTATATGAGTGTGTCATTGTGTTTGTGTGTGTGTGTGAGTGTGTTTTGTTTAGGTGTGTGCGTGACATTTTGTGTGTCTATGTGTGAGTGTATTTTTGTCTGAGTGTGTGTGTCTGTGTGTAAGTGTGAGAGTGTGCTAGGGTGTTTGTGAGAGTGAAGGTGTGTGAGTGGGAGTGAGTGAGTGAATGTGTATATGAGTAGGTGACTGTGTGTGTGTGCATGTGTGTGCCTGACAGTCTGAATATGTGGGTGTTTCTGTGTGTAGGTGTGTGAGTGTGTGTGTGACATTGTATGAGTGTGTGTGTGACATTGTGTGAGTGTGTGTGTGAGTGCATGTTAATCTGTGTGCGTTGGTGAGTGAGTAGGTGTGCGAGAGCTTGTGGCAGTGTGTGAGTGTGTGTTTGTGACATTCTGTGAATGTGTGTTGGTGTCTCTGTGTGTGTAATGTGTGAGTGCAGCAGTGTGTGAGTGTGTGAGTGCGAATGAGTCTGTGAGTGTGTGCGGGTGTGAGTGTGTTTCTTTGTGAAATTTCAGTTGCGTGAGTTGGAGTGATTGTGTGAGTGTGTATATAAGTGTGCGATAGTGTGTGAGTGTGTGTGATTGTGTGTGAGTATGTGTGTGTGCCTATATGTGTTTGTGTCTATGTGTAGGTGCGTAATTGTGTGTGTGCTATTGTGTGTGAGAATGTGGTTGTTTCTGTGTGTAGGTGTGTGAATGTGTGAGTGTGTTTGTGAGAGTGTAGTTGTGTGCGTGTTTGTGTGTGTGTGAGTGTGTATACGGGTGTGTGATTGTGTCTGAGTTTTTGTGATTGTGTGTGAGAATGTGAGTGAATGTGTCTGTGTGTATGTGTGTGAGTGTGTGAAACAGTGTCTCAGTCTTCGTGATTTTGTGTGGGTGTGTGAGAGTGTGTGTGAGCGTTTGAGTGTAGGTGTGTCTTTTTGAGTGCCTTTGTGGTTATTATATGTGTGTGTGTGAAAGTGTGTGTGTAAGTGTGAGTGGGAGTGAGAGTGGGACTGTGTGTACGAGTGTGTTATTGTGTGTGATTGTGTTTGTGGGTGAGTGTCTGAGCGTCTTTGTGTGCAGGTGTGTGTGTCTGACGGTTTTAGTGTGGGTGTGAGTGCATGTGACTCTGTGAGAGTGTGTGTGTAGTTGTGTGAGTGGGAGTGAGTGTGTGAATGTGTATACGATTGGGTGACTGTGTGTGAGTGTGTGTGATTGTGTGTGAGAATGTGTGTGTGTGAGTCTGTGTGTGTAGGTGTGTGATTGTTCCGAACCCTGTGTGATTGTGTGTGTTTGTGAGGGTGTGTGACAGTGTGTGTGAGTGTAGGAGTGTCTGAGTGCCTGTGTGATTTCTGTATGTGAGTGTGTGTGTGTTTGATGATGCGTTTGTTTGTGTGTGTGTAGGTGTGTTAGTGGGAGTGAGTGTGAATACGAGTGTGTGATTGTGTGTGAGTGTTTTTGTCTGTGAGTGGCTGTGAGTGTGTCTGTGAGTGCAGGTGAGAGTGCGTGACTATTTGTGAGTGTGTGTGTGATTGCATGTGAGCCTGTGTTTGTGTGTTGGTTTGTTTGTGTGTGTAGGTGTGCGTGTGTGTTTGACAGTGTTTGAGTGTGTGTTAGTGCGTGTGTGTCTGTAAGTGTTTGTGTGAGTAGGTGTGTGAGTGTGTGTGACCGGGTGATTGTGTGTGTGAATGCGTGTGAGTCTGTGTGTCTGTGTGTTTGTGGGTGTGTCTACATGTGTGTAGGTGTGTGACTGTTTATGGCACTGTGTCATTGTGCATGAGTGCTCATGTGTCTGTGTGTGTGTGTGAGTTTGTGAGAGTGTAGGTGTGATTGGGAATGAGTGTGTGAGTGTGTATATGAGTGTGTCATTGTGTTTGTGTGTGTGTGTGAGTGTGTTTTGTTTAGGTGTGTGCGTGACATTTTGTGTGTCTATGTGTGAGTGTATTTTTGTCTGAGTGTGTGTGTCTGTGTGTAAGTGTGAGAGTGTGCTAGGGTGTTTGTGAGAGTGAAGGTGTGTGAGTGGGAGTGAGTGAGTGAATGTGTATATGAGTGGGTGACTGTGTGTGTGTGCATGTGTGTGCCTGACAGTCTGAATATGTGGGTGTTTCTGTGTGTAGGTGTGTGAGTGTGTGTGTGACATTGTGTGAGTGTGTGTGTGACAATGTGTGAGTGTGTGTGAGTGCATGTGAATCTGTGTGTGTTGGTGTGTGAGTAGGTGTGTGAGAGCTTGTGGCAGTGTGTGAGTGTGTGTGTTTGTGACATTCTGTGAATGTGTGTTGGTGTCTCTGTGTGTGTAGATGTGTGAGTGCAGCAGTGTGTGAGTGTGTGAGTGCGAATGAGTCTGTGAGTGTGTGCGGGTGTGAGTGTGTTTCTTTGTGAAATTTCAGTTGCGTGAGTTGGAGTGATTGTGTGAGTGTGTATATAAGTGTGCGATAGTGTGTGAGTGTGTGTGATTGTGTGTGAGTATGTGTGTGTGCCTATATGTGTTTGTGTCTATGTGTAGGTGCGTAATTGTGTGTGTGCGACTGTGTGTGAGAATGTGGTTGTTTCTGTGTGTAGGTGTGTGAATGTGTGAGTGTGTTTGTGAGAGTGTAGTTGTGTGAGTGTTTGTGTGTGTGTGAGTGTGTATACGGGTGTGTGATTGTGTCTGAGTTTTTGTGATTGTGTGTGAGAATGTGAGTGAATGTGTCTGTGTGTATGTGTGTGAGTGTGTGAAACAGTGTCTCAGTCTTCGTGATTTTGTGTGGGTGTGTGAGAGTGTGTGTGAGCGTTTGAGTGTAGGTGTGTCTTTTTGAGTGCCTTTGTGGTTATTATATGTGTGTGTGTGAAAGTGTGTGTGTAAGTGTGAGTGGGAGTGAGAGTGGGACTGTGTGTACGAGTGTGTTATTGTGTGTGATTGTGTTTGTGGGTGAGTGTCTGAGCGTCTTTGTGTGCAGGTGTGTGTGTCTGACGGTTTTAGTGTGGGTGTGAGTGCATGTGACTCTGAGTGTGTAGTTGTGTGAGTGGGAGTGAGTGTGTGAATGTGTATACGATTGGGTGACTGTGTGTGAGTGTGTGTGATTGTGTGTGAGAATGTGTGTGTGTGAGTCTGTGTGTGTAGGTGTGTGATTGTGCCGAACCCTGTGTGATTGTGTGTGTTTGTGAGGGTGTGTGACAGTGTGTGTGAGTGTAGGAGTGTCTGAGTGCCTGTGTGATTTCTGTATGTGAGTGTGTGTGTGTTTGATGATGCGTTTGTTTGTGTGTGTGTAGGTGTGTTAGTGGGAGTGAGTGTGAATACGAGTGTGTGATTGTGTGTGAGTGTTTTTGTCTGTGAGTGGCTGTGAGTGTGTCTGTGAGTGCAGGTGAGAGTGCGTGACTATTTGTGAGTGTGTGTGATTGCATGTGAGCCTGTGTTTGTGTGTTGGTTTGTTTGTGTGTGTAGGTGTGCGTGTGTGTTTGACAGTGTTTGAGTGAGTGTTAGTGCGTGTGTGTCTGTAAGTGTTTGTGTGAGTAGGTGTGTGAGTGTGTGTGACCGGGTGATTGTGTGTGTGAATGCGTGTGAGTCTGTGTGTCTGTGTGTTTGTGGGTGTGTCTACATGTGTGTAGGTGTGTGACTGTTTATGGCACTGTGTCATTGTGCGTGAGTGCTCATGTGTCTGTGTGTGTGTGTGAGTTTGTGAGAGTGTAGGTGTGATTGGGAATGAGTGTGTGAGTGTGTATATGAGTGTGTCATTGTGTTTGTGTGTGTGTGTGAGTGTGTTTTGTTTAGGTGTGTGCGTGACATTTTGTGTGTCTATGTGTGAGTGTATTTTTGTCTGAGTGTGTGTGTCTGTGTGTAAGTGTGAGAGTGTGCTAGGGTGTTTGTGAGAGTGAAGGTGTGTGAGTGGGAGTGAGTGAGTGAATGTGTATATGAGTGGGTGACTGTGTGTGTGTGCATGTGTGTGCCTGACAGTCTGAATATGTGGGTGTTTCTGTGTGTAGGTGTGTGAGTGTGTGTGTGACATTGTGTGAGTGTGTGTGTGACATTGTGTGAGTGTGTGTGAGTGCATGTGAATCTGTGTACGTTGGTGTGTGAGTAGGTGTGCGAGAGCTTGTGGCAGTGTGTGAGTGTGTGTGTTTGTGACATTCTGTGAATGTGTGTTGGTGTCTCTGTGTGTGTAGATGTGTGAGTGCAGCAGTGTGTGAGTGTGTGAGTGCGAATGAGTCTGTGAGTGTGTGCGGGTGTGAGTGTGTTTCTTTGTGAAATTTCAGTTGCGTGAGTTGGAGTGATTGTGTGAGTGTGTATATAAGTGTGCGATAGTGTGTGAGTGTGTGTGATTGTGTGTGAGTATGTGTGTGTGCCTATATGTGTTTGTGTCTATGTGTAGGTGCGTAATTGTGTGTGTGCTACTGTGTGTGAGAATGTGGGTGTTTCTGTGTGTAGGTGTGTGAATGTGTGAGTGTGTTTGTGAGAGTGTAGTTGTGTGAGTGTTTGTGTGTGTGAGTGTGTATACGGATGTGTGATTGTGTCTGAGTTTTTGTGATTGTGTGTGAGAATGTGAGTGAATGTGTCTATGTGTATGTGTGTGAGTGTGTGAAACAGTGTCTCAGTCTTCGTGATTTTGTGTGGGTGTGTGAGAGTGTGTGTGAGCGTTTGAGTGTAGGTGTGTCTTTTTGAGTGCCTTTGTGGTTATTATATGTGTGTGAGTGAAAGTGTGTGTGTAAGTGTGAGTGGGAGTGAGAGTGGGACTGTGTGTACGAGTGTGTTATTGTGTGTGATTGTGTTTGTGGGTGAGTGTCTGAGCGTCTTTGTGTGCAGGTGTGTGTGTCTGACGGTTTTAGTGTGGGTGTGAGTGCATGTGACACTGTGAGAGTGTGTGTGTAGTTGTGTGAGTGGGAGTGAGTGTGTGAATGTGTATACGATTGGGTGACTGTGTGTGAGTGTGTGTGATTGTGTGTGAGAATGTGTGTGAGTGAGTCTGTGTGTGTAGGTGTGTGATTGTGCCGAACCCTGTGTGATTGTGTGTGTTTGTGAGGGTGTGTGACAGTGTGTGTGAGTGTAGGAGTGTCTGAGTGCCTGTGTGATTTCTGTATGTGAGTGTGTGTGTGTTTGATGATGCGTTTGTTTGTGTGTGTGTAGGTGTGTTAGTGGGAGTGAGTGTGAATACGAGTGTGTGATTGTGTGTGAGTGTTTTTGTCTGTGAGTGGCTGTGAGTGTGTCTGTGAGTGCAGGTGAGAGTGCGTGACTATTTGTGAGTGTGTGTGATTGCATGTGAGCCTGTGTTTGTGTGTTGGTTTGTTTGTGTGTGTAGGTGTGCGTGTGTGTTTGACAGTGTTTGAGTGAGTGTTAGTGCGTGTGTGTCTGTAAGTGTTTGTGTGAGTAGGTGTGTGAGTGTGTGTGACCGGGTGATTGTGTGTGTGAATGCGTGTGAGTCTGTGTGTCTGTGTGTTTGTGGGTGTGTCTACATGTGTGTAGGTGTGTGACTGTTTATGGCACTGTGTCATTGTGCGTGAGTGCTCATGTGTCTGTGTGTGTGTGTGAGTTTGTGAGAGTGTAGGTGTGATTGGGAATGAGTGTGTGAGTGTGTATATGAGTGTGTCATTGTGTTTGTGTGTGTGTGTGAGTGTGTTTTGTTTAGGTGTGTGCGTGACATTTTGTGTGTCTATGTGTGAGTGTATTTTTGTCTGAGTGTGTGTGTCTGTGTGTAAGTGTGAGAGTGTGCTAGGGTGTTTGTGAGAGTTCAGGGGTGTGAGTGGGAGTGAGTGAGTGAATGTGTATATGAGTAGGTGACTGTGTGTGTGTGCATGTGTGTGCCTGACAGTCTGAATATGTGGGTGTTTCTGTGTGTAGGTGTGTGAGTGTGTGTGTGACATTTTATGAGTGTGTGTGTGACATTGTGTGAGTGTGTGTGTGAGTGCATGTGAATCTGTGTGCGTTGGTGTGTGAGTAGGTGTGCGAGAGCTTGTGGCAGTGTGTGAGTGTGTGTGTTTGTGACATTCTGTGAATGTGTGTTGGTGTCTCTGTGTGTGTAATGTGTGAGTGCAGCAGTGTGTGAGTGTGTGAGTGCGAATGAGTCTGTGAGTGTGTGCGGGTGTGAGTGTGTTTCTTTGTGAAATTTCAGTTGCGTGAGTTGGAGTGATTGTGTGAGTGTGTATATAAGTGTGCGATAGTGTGTGAGTGTGTGTGATTGTGTGTGAGTATGTGTGTGTGCCTATATGTGTTTGTGTCTATGTGTAGGTGCGTAATTGTGTGTGTGCTACTGTGTGTGAGAATGTGGTTGTTTCTGTGTGTAGGTGTGTGAATGTGTGAGTGTGTTTGTGAGAGTGTAGTTGTGTGTTTGTGTGTGTGTGAGTGTGTATACGGGTGTGTGATTGTGTCTGAGTTTTTGTGATTGTGTGTGAGAATGTGAGTGAATGTGTCTGTGTGTATGTGTGTGAGTGTGTGAAACAGTGTCTCAGTCTTCGTGATTTTGTGTGGGTGTGTGAGAGTGTGTGTGAGCGTTTGAGTGTAGGTGTGTCTTTTTGAGTGCCTTTGTGGTTATTATATGTGTGTGTGTGAAAGTGTGTGTGTAAGTGTGAGTGGGAGTGAGAGTGGGACTGTGTGTACGAGTGTGTTATTGTGTGTGATTGTGTTTGTGGGTGAGTGTCTGAGCGTCTTTGTGTGCAGGTGTGTGTGTCTGACGGTTTTAGTGTGGGTGTGAGTGCATGTGACTCTGTGAGAGTGTGTGTGTAGTTGTGTGAGTGGGAGTGAGTGTGTGAATGTGTATACGATTGGGTGACTGTGTGTGAGTGTGTGTGATTGTGTGTGAGAATGTGTGTGTGTGAGTCTGTGTGTGTAGGTGTGTGATTGTGCCGAACCCTGTGTGATTGTGTGTGTTTGTGAGGGTGTGTGACAGTGTGTGTGAGTGTAGGAGTGTCTGAGTGCCTGTGTGATTTCTGTATGTGAGTGTGTGTGTGTTTGATGATGCGTTTGTTTGTGTGTGTGTAGGTGTGTTAGTGGGAGTGAGTGTGAATACGAGTGTGTGATTGTGTGTGAGTGTTTTTGTCTGTGACTGGCTGTGAGTGTGTCTGTGAGTGCAGGTGAGAGTGCGTGACTATTTGTGAGTGTGTGTGTGATTGCATGTGAGCCTGTGTTTGTGTGTTGGTTTGTTTGTGTGTGTAGGTGTGCGTGTGTGTTTGACAGTGTTTGAGTGAGTGTTAGTGCGTGTGTGTCTGTAAGTGTTTGTGTGAGTAGGTGTGTGAGTGTGTGTGACCGGGTGATTGTGTGTGTGAATGCGTGTGAGTCTGTGTGTCTGTGTGTTTGTGGGTGTGTCTACATGTGTGTAGGTGTGTGACTGTTTATGGCACTGTGTCATTGTGCGTGAGTGCTCATGTGTCTGTGTGTGTGTGTGAGTTTGTGAGAGTGTAGGTGTGATTGGGAATGAGTGTGTGAGTGTGTATATGAGTGTGTCATTGTGTTTGTGTGTGTGTGTGAGTGTGTTTTGTTTAGGTGTGTGCGTGACATTTTGTGTGTCTATGTGTGAGTGTATTTTTGTCTGAGTGTGTGTGTCTGTGTGTAAGTGTGAGAGTGTGCTAGGGTGTTTGTGAGAGTTCAGGGGTGTGAGTGGGAGTGAGTGAGTGAATGTGTATATGAGTAGGTGACTGTGTGTGTGTGCATGTGTGTGCCTGACAGTCTGAATATGTGGGTGTTTCTGTGTGTAGGTGTGTGAGTGTGTGTGTGACATTTTATGAGTGTGTGTGTGACATTGTGTGAGTGTGTGTGTGAGTGCATGTGAATCTGTGTGCGTTGGTGTGTGAGTAGGTGTGCGAGAGCTTGTGGCAGTGTGTGAGTGTGTGTGTTTGTGACATTCTGTGAATGTGTGTTGGTGTCTCTGTGTGTGTAATGTGTGAGTGCAGCAGTGTGTGAGTGTGTGAGTGCGAATGAGTCTGTGAGTGTGTGCGGGTGTGAGTGTGTTTCTTTGTGAAATTTCAGTTGCGTGAGTTGGAGTGATTGTGTGAGTGTGTATATAAGTGTGCGATAGTGTGTGAGTGTGTGTGATTGTGTGTGAGTATGTGTGTGTGCCTATATGTGTTTGTGTCTATGTGTAGGTGCGTAATTGTGTGTGTGCTACTGTGTGTGAGAATGTGGTTGTTTCTGTGTGTAGGTGTGTGAATGTGTGAGTGTGTTTGTGAGAGTGTAGTTGTGTGAGTGTTTGTGTGTGTGTGAGTGTGTATACGGGTGTGTGATTGTGTCTGAGTTTTTGTGATTGTGTGTGAGAATGTGAGTGAATGTGTCTGTGTGTATGTGTGTGAGTGTGTGAAACAGTGTCTCAGTCTTCGTGATTTTGTGTGGGTGTGTGAGAGTGTGTGTGAGCGTTTGAGTGTAGGTGTGTCTTTTTGAGTGCCTTTGTGGTTATTATATGTGTGTGTGTGAAAGTGTGTGTGTAAGTGTGAGTGGGAGTGAGAGTGGGACTGTGTGTACGAGTGTGTTATTGTGTGTGATTGTGTTTGTGGGTGAGTGTCTGAGCGTCTTTGTGTGCAGGTGTGTGTGTCTGACGGTTTTAGTGTGGGTGTGAGTGCATGTGACTCTGTGAGAGTGTGTGTGTAGTTGTGTGAGTGGGAGTGAGTGTGTGAATGTGTATACGATTGGGTGACTGTGTGTGAGTGTGTGTGATTGTGTGTGAGAATGTGTGTGTGTGAGTCTGTGTGTGTAGGTGTGTGATTGTGCCGAACCCTGTGTGATTGTGTGTGTTTGTGAGGGTGTGTGACAGTGTGTGTGAGTGTAGGAGTGTCTGAGTGCCTGTGTGATTTCTGTATGTGAGTGTGTGTGTGTTTGATGATGCGTTTGTTTGTGTGTGTGTAGGTGTGTTAGTGGGAGTGAGTGTGAATACGAGTGTGTGATTGTGTGTGAGTGTTTTTGTCTGTGAGTGGCTGTGAGTGTGTCTGTGAGTGCAGGTGAGAGTGCGTGACTATTTGTGAGTGTGTGTGTGATTGCATGTGAGCCTGTGTTTGTGTGTTGGTTTGTTTGTGTGTGTAGGTGTGCGTGTGTGTTTGACAGTGTTTGAGTGAGTGTTAGTGCATGTGTGTCTGTAAGTGTTTGTGTGAGTAGGTGTGTGAGTGTGTGTGACCGGGTGATTGTGTGTGTGAATGCGTGTGAGTCTGTGTGTCTGTGTGTTTGTGGGTGTGTCTACATGTGTGTAGGTGTGTGACTGTTTATGGCACTGTGTCATTGTGCGTGAGTGCTCATGTGTCTGTGTGTGTGTGTGAGTTTGTGAGAGTGTAGGTGTGATTGGGAATGAGTGTGTGAGTGTGTATATGAGTGTGTCATTGTGTTTGTGTGTGTGTGTGAGTGTGTTTTGTTTAGGTGTGTGCGTGACATTTTGTGTGTCTATGTGTGAGTGTATTTTTGTCTGAGTGTGTGTGTCTGTGTGTAAGTGTGAGAGTGTGCTAGGGTGTTTGTGAGAGTGAAGGTGTGTGAGTGGGAGTGAGTGAGTGAATGTGTATATGAGTAGGTGACTGTGTGTGTGTGCATGTGTGTGCCTGACAGTCTGAATATGTGGGTGTTTCTGTGTGTAGGTGTGTGAGTGTGTGTGTGACATTGTGTGAGTGTGTGTGTGACATTGTGTGAGTGTGTGTGAGTGCATGTGAATCTGTGTGTGTTGGTGTGTGAGTAGGTGTGCGAGAGCTTGTGGCAGTGTGTGAGTGTGTGTGTTTGTGACATTCTGTGAATGTGTGTTGGTGTCTCTGTGTGTGTAGATGTGTGAGTGCAGCAGTGTGTGAGTGTGTGAGTGCGAATGAGTCTGTGACTGTGTTCGGGTGTGAGTGTGTTTCTTTGTGAAATTTCAGTTGCGTGAGTTGGAGTGATTGTGTGAGTGTGTATATAAGTGTGCGATAGTGTGTGAGTGTGTGTGATTGTGTGTGAGTATGTGTGTGTGCCTATATGTGTTTGTGTCTATGTGTAGGTGCGTAATTGTGTGTGTGCGACTGTGTGTGAGAATGTGGTTGTTTCTCTGTGTAGGTGTGTGAATGTGTGAGTGTGTTTGTGAGAGTGTAGTTGTGTGAGTGTTTGTGTGTGTGTGAGTGTGTATACGGGTGTGTGATTGTGTCTGAGTTTTTGTGATTGTGTGTGAGAATGTGAGTGAATGTGTCTGTGTGTATGTGTGTGAGTGTGTGAAACAGTGTCTCAGTCTTCGTGATTTTGTGTGGGTGTGTGAGAGTGTGTGTGAGCGTTTGAGTGTAGGTGTGTCTTTTTGAGTGCCTTTGTGGTTATTATATGTGTGTGAGTGAAAGTGTGTGTGTAAGTGTGAGTGGGAGTGAGAGTGGGACTGTGTGTACGAGTGTGTTCTTGTGTGTGATTGTGTTTGTGGGTGAGTGTCTGAGCGTCTTTGTGTGCAGGTGTGTGTGTCTGACGGTTTTAGTGTGGGTGTGAGTGCATGTGACTCTGTGAGAGTGTGTGTGTAGTTGTGTGAGTGGGAGTGAGTGTGTGAATGTGTATACGATTGGGTGACTGTGTGTGAGTGTGTGTGATTGTGTGTGAGAATGTGTGTGAGTGAGTCTGTGTGTGTAGGTGTGTGATTGTGCCGAACCCTGTGTGATTGTGTGCGTTTGTGAGGGTGTGTGACAGTGTGTGTGAGTGAAGGAGTGTCTGAGTGCCTGTGTGATTTCTGTATGTGAGTGTGTGTGTGTTTGATGATGCGTTTGTTTGTGTGTGTGTAGGTGTGTTAGTGGGAGTGAGTGTGAATACGAGTGTGTGATTGTGTGTGAGTGTTTTTGTCTGTGAGTGGCTGTGAGTGTGTCTGTGAGTGCAGGTGAGAGTGCGTGACTATTTGTGAGTGTGTGTGTGATTGCATGTGAGCCTGTTTGTGTGTTGGTTTGTTTGTGTGTGTAGGTGTGCATGTGTGTTTGACAGTGTTTGAGTGAGTGTTAGTGCGTGTGTGTCTGTAAGTGTTTGTGTGAGTAGGTGTGTGAGTGTGTGTGACCGGGTGATTGTGTGTGTGAATGCGTGTGAGTCTGTGTGTCTGTGTGTTTGTGGGTGTGTCTACATGTGTGTAGGTGTGTGACTGTTTATGGCACTGTGTCATTGTGCGTGAGTGCTCATGTGTCTGTGTGTGTGTGTGAGTTTGTGAGAGTGTAGGTGTGATTGGGAATGAGTGTGTGAGTGTGTATATGAGTGTGTCATTGTGTTTGTGTGTGTGTGTGAGTGTGTTTTGTTTAGGTGTGTGCGTGACATTTTGTGTGTCTATGTGTGAGTGTATTTTTGTCTGAGTGTGTGTGTCTGTGTGTAAGTGTGAGAGTGTGCTAGGGTGTTTGTGAGAGTGAAGGTGTGTGAGTGGGAGTGAGTGAGTGAATGTGTATATGAGTGGGTGACTGTGTGTGTGTGCATGTGTGTGCCTGACAGTCTGAATATGTGGGTGTTTCTGTGTGTAGGTGTGTGAGTGTGTGTGTGACATTGTGTGAGTGTGTGTGTGACATTGTGTGAGTGTGTGTGAGTGCATGTGAATCTGTGTGTGTTGGTGTGTGAGTAGGTGTGCGAGAGCTTGTGGCAGTGTGTGAGTGTGTGTGTTTGTGACATTCTGTGAATGTGTGTTGGTGTCTCTGTGTGTGTAGATGTGTGAGTGCAGCAGTGTGTGAGTGTGTGAGTGCGAATGAGTCTGTGAGTGTGTGCGGGTGTGAGTGTGTTTCTTTGTGAAATTTCAGTTGCGTGAGTTGGAGTGATTGTGTGAGTGTGTATATAAGTGTGCGATAGTGTGTGAGTGTGTGTGATTGTGTGTGAGTATGTGTGTGTGCCTATATGTGTTTGTGTCTATGTGTAGGTGCGTAATTGTGTGTGTGCTACTGTGTGTGAGAATGTGGGTGTTTCTGTGTGTAGGTGTGTGAATGTGTGAGTGTGTTTGTGAGAGTGTAGTTGTGTGAGTGTTTGTGTGTGTGAGTGTGTATACGGGTGTGTGATTGTGTCTGAGTTTTTGTGATTGTGTGTGAGAATGTGAGTGAATGTGTCTATGTGTATGTGTGTGAGTGTGTGAAACAGTGTCTCAGTCTTCGTGATTTTGTGTGGGTGTGTGAGAGTGTGTGTGAGCGTTTGAGTGTAGGTGTGTCTTTTTGAGTGCCTTTGTGGTTATTATATGTGTGTGAGTGAAAGTGTGTGTGTAAGTGTGAGTGGGAGTGAGAGTGGGACTGTGTGTACGAGTGTGTTCTTGTGTGTGATTGTGTTTGTGGGTGAGTGTCTGAGCGTCTTTGTGTGCAGGTGTGTGTGTCTGACGGTTTTAGTGTGGGTGTGAGTGCATGTGACTCTGAGTGTGTAGTTGTGTGAGTGGGAGTGAGTGTGTGAATGTGTATACGATTGGGTGACTGTGTGTGAGTGTGTGTGATTGTGTGTGAGAATGTGTGTGTGTGAGTCTGTGTGTGTAGGTGTGTGATTGTGCCGAACCCTGTGTGATTGTGTGTGTTTGTGAGGGTGTGTGACAGTGTGTGTGAGTGTAGGAGTGTCTGAGTGCCTGTGTGATTTCTGTATGTGAGTGTGTGTGTGTTTGATGATGCGTTTGTTTGTGTGTGTGTAGGTGTGTTAGTGGGAGTGAGTGTGAATACGAGTGTGTGATTGTGTGTGAGTGTTTTTGTCTGTGACTGGCTGTGAGTGTGTCTGTGAGTGCAGGTGAGAGTGCGTGACTATTTGTGAGTGTGTGTGTGATTGCATGTGAGCCTGTGTTTGTGTGTTGGTTTGTTTGTGTGTGTAGGTGTGCGTGTGTGTTTGACAGTGTTTGAGTGAGTGTTAGTGCGTGTGTGTCTGTAAGTGTTTGTGTGAGTAGGTGTGTGAGTGTGTGTGACCGGGTGATTGTGTGTGTGAATGCGTGTGAGTCTGTGTGTCTGTGTGTTTGTGGGTGTGTCTACATGTGTGTAGGTGTGTGACTGTTTATGGCACTGTGTCATTGTGCGTGAGTGCTCATGTGTCTGTGTGTGTGTGTGAGTTTGTGAGAGTGTAGGTGTGATTGGGAATGAGTGTGTGAGTGTGTATATGAGTGTGTCATTGTGTTTGTGTGTGTGTGTGAGTGTGTTTTGTTTAGGTGTGTGCGTGACATTTTGTGTGTCTATGTGTGAGTGTATTTTTGTCTGAGTGTGTGTGTCTGTGTGTAAGTGTGAGAGTGTGCTAGGGTGTTTGTGAGAGTGAAGGTGTGTGAGTGGGAGTGAGTGAGTGAATGTGTATATGAGTGGGTGACTGTGTGTGTGTGCATGTGTGTGCCTGACAGTCTGAATATGTGGGTGTTTCTGTGTGTAGGTGTGTGAGTGTGTGTGTGACATTGTGTGAGTGTGTGTGTGACATTGTGTGAGTGTGTGTGAGTGCATGTGAATCTGTGTACGTTGGTGTGTGAGTAGGTGTGCGAGAGCTTGTGGCAGTGTGTGAGTGTGTGTGTTTGTGACATTCTGTGAATGTGTGTTGGTGTCTCTGTGTGTGTAGATGTGTGAGTGCAGCAGTGTGTGAGTGTGTGAGTGCGAATGAGTCTGTGAGTGTGTGCGGGTGTGAGTGTGTTTCTTTGTGAAATTTCAGTTGCGTGAGTTGGAGTGATTGTGTGAGTGTGTATATAAGTGTGCGATAGTGTGTGAGTGTGTGTGATTGTGTGTGAGTATGTGTGTGTGCCTATATGTGTTTGTGTCTATGTGTAGGTGCGTAATTGTGTGTGTGCTACTGTGTGTGAGAATGTGGGTGTTTCTGTGTGTAGGTGTGTGAATGTGTGAGTGTGTTTGTGAGAGTGTAGTTGTGTGAGTGTTTGTGTGTGTGAGTGTGTATACGGGTGTGTGATTGTGTCTGAGTTTTTGTGATTGTGTGTGAGAATGTGAGTGAATGTGTCTATGTGTATGTGTGTGAGTGTGTGAAACAGTGTCTCAGTCTTCGTGATTTTGTGTGGGTGTGTGAGAGTGTGTGTGAGCGTTTGAGTGTAGGTGTGTCTTTTTGAGTGCCTTTGTGGTTATTATATGTGTGTGAGTGAAAGTGTGTGTGTAAGTGTGAGTGGGAGTGAGAGTGGGACTGTGTGTACGAGTGTGTTATTGTGTGTGATTGTGTTTGTGGGTGAGTGTCTGAGCGTCTTTGTGTGCAGGTGTGTGTGTCTGACGGTTTTAGTGTGGGTGTGAGTGCATGTGACTCTGTGAGAGTGTGTGTGTAGTTGTGTGAGTGGGAGTGAGTGTGTGAATGTGTATACGATTGGGTGACTGTGTGTGAGTGTGTGTGATTGTGTGTGAGAATGTGTGTGAGTGAGTCTGTGTGTGTAGGTGTGTGATTGTGCCGAACCCTGTGTGATTGTGTGTGTTTGTGAGGGTGTGTGACAGTGTGTGTGAGTGTAGGAGTGTCTGAGTGCCTGTGTGATTTCTGTATGTGAGTGTGTGTGTGTTTGATGATGCGTTTGTTTGTGTGTGTGTAGGTGTGTTAGTGGGAGTGAGTGTGAATACGAGTGTGTGATTGTGTGTGAGTGTTTTTGTCTGTGAGTGGCTGTGAGTGTGTCTGTGAGTGCAGGTGAGAGTGCGTGACTATTTGTGAGTGTGTGTGTGATTGCATGTGAGCCTGTGTTTGTGTGTTGGTTTGTTTGTGTGTGTAGGTGTGCGTGTGTGTTTGACAGTGTTTGAGTGAGTGTTAGTGCGTGTGTGTCTGTAAGTGTTTGTGTGAGTAGGTGTGTGAGTGTGTGTGACCGGGTGATTGTGTGTGTGAATGCGTGTGAGTCTGTGTGTCTGTGTGTTTGTGGGTGTGTCTACATGTGTGTAGGTGTGTGAATGTTTATGGCACTGTGTCATTGTGCGTGAGTGCTCATGTGTCTGTGTGTGTGTGTGAGTTTGTGAGAGTGTAGGTGTGATTGGGAATGAGTGTGTGAGTGTGTATATGAGTGTGTCATAGTGTTTGTGTGTGTGTGTGAGTGTGTTTTGTTTAGGTGTGTGCGTGACATTTTGTGTGTCTATGTGTGAGTGTATTTTTGTCTGAGTGTGTGTGTCTGTGTGTAAGTGTGAGAGTGTGCTAGGGTGTTTGTGAGAGTGAAGGTGTGTGAGTGGGAGTGAGTGAGTGAATGTGTATATGAGTAGGTGACTGTGTGTGTGTGCATGTGTGTGCCTGACAGTCTGAATATGTGGGTGTTTCTGTGTGTAGGTGTGTGAGTGTGTGTGTGACATTGTATGAGTGTGTGTGTGACATTGTGTGAGTGTGTGTGTGAGTGCATGTTAATCTGTGTGCGTTGGTGAGTGAGTAGGTGTGCGAGAGCTTGTGGCAGTGTGTGAGTGTGTGTGTTTGTGACATTCTGTGAATGTGTGTTGGTGTCTCTGTGTGTGTAATGTGTGAGTGCAGCAGTGTGTGAGTGTGTGAGTGCGAATGAGTCTGTGAGTGTGTGCGGGTGTGAGTGTGTTTCTTTGTGAAATTTCAGTTGCGTGAGTTGGAGTGATTGTGTGAGTGTGTATATAAGTGTGCGATAGTGTGTGAGTGTGTGTGATTGTGTGTGAGTATGTGTGTGTGCCTATATGTGTTTGTGTCTATGTGTAGGTGCGTAATTGTGTGTGTGCTATTGTGTGTGAGAATGTGGTTGTTTCTGTGTGTAGGTGTGTGAATGTGTGAGTGTGTTTGTGAGAGTGTAGTTGTGTGCGTGTTTGTGTGTGTGTGAGTGTGTATACGGGTGTGTGATTGTGTCTGAGTTTTTGTGATTGTGTGTGAGAATGTGAGTGAATGTGTCTGTGTGTATGTGTGTGAGTGTGTGAAACAGTGTCTCAGTCTTCGTGATTTTGTGTGGGTGTGTGAGAGTGTGTGTGAGCGTTTGAGTGTAGGTGTGTCTTTTTGAGTGCCTTTGTGGTTATTATATGTGTGTGTGTGAAAGTGTGTGTGTAAGTGTGAGTGGGAGTGAGAGTGGGAGTATGTGTACGAGTGTGTTATTGTGTGTGATTGTGTTTGTGGGTGAGTGTCTGAGCGTCTTTGTGTGCAGGTGTGTGTGTCTGACGGTTTTAGTGTGGGTGTGAGTGCATGTGACTCTGTGAGAGTGTGTGTGTAGTTGTGTGAGTGGGAGTGAGTGTGTGAATGTGTATACGATTGGGTGACTGTGTGTGAGAATGTGTGTGTGTGAGTCTGTGTGTGTAGGTGTGTGATTGTGCCGAACCCTGTGTGATTGTGTGTGTTTGTGAGGGTGTGAGACAGTGTGTGTGAGTGTAGGAGTGTCTGAGTGCCTGTGTGATTTCTGTATGTGAGTGTGTGTGTGTTTGATGATGCGTTTGTTTGTGTGTGTGTAGGTGTGTTAGTGGGAGTGAGTGTGAATACGAGTGTGTGATTGTGTGTGAGTGTTTTTGTCTGTGAGTGGCTGTGAGTGTGTCTGTGTGTGCAGGTGAGGGTGCGTGACTGTGAGTGTGTGTGTGATTGCATGTGAGCCTGTGTTTGTGTGTTGGTTTGTTTGTGTGTGTAGGTGTGCGTGTGTGTTTGACAGTGTTTGAGTGAGTGTTAGTGCGTGTGTGTCTGTAAGTGTTTGTGTGAGTAGGTGTGTGAGTGTGTGTGACCGGGTGATTGTGTGTGTGAATGCGTGTGAGTCTGTGTGTCTGTGTGTTTGTGGGTGTGTCTACATGTGTGTAGGTGTGTGACTGTTTATGGCACTGTGTCATTGTGCGTGAGTGCTCATGTGTCTGTGTGTGTGTGTGAGTTTGTGAGAGTGTAGGTGTGATTGGGAATGAGTGTGTGAGTGTGTATATGAGTGTGTCATAGTGTTTGTGTGTGTGTGTGAGTGTGTTTTGTTTAGGTGTGTGCGTGACATTTTGTGTGTCTATGTGTGAGTGTATTTTTGTCTGAGTGTGTGTGTCTGTGTGTAAGTGTGAGAGTGTGCTAGGGTGTTTGTGAGAGTGAAGGTGTGTGAGTGGGAGTGAGTGAGTGAATGTGTATATGAGTGGGTGACTGTGTGTGTGTGCATGTGTGTGCCTGACAGTCTGAATATGTGGGTGTTTCTGTGTGTAGGTGTGTGAGTGTGTGTGTGACATTGTGTGAGTGTGTGTGTGACATTGTGTGAGTGTGTGTGAGTGCATGTGAATCTGTGTGTGTTGGTGTGTGAGTAGGTGTGCGAGAGCTTGTGGCAGTGTGTGAGTGTGTGTGTTTGTGACATTCTGTGAATGTGTGTTGGTGTCTCTGTGTGTGTAGATGTGTGAGTGCAGCAGTGTGTGAGTGTGTGAGTGCGAATGAGTCTGTGAGTGTGTGCGGGTGTGAGTGTGTTTCTTTGTGAAATTTCAGTTGCGTGAGTTGGAGTGATTGTGTGAGTGTGTATATAAGTGTGCGATAGTGTGTGAGTGTGTGTGATTGTGTGTGAGTATGTGTGTGTGCCTATATGTGTTTGTGTCTATGTGTAGGTGCGTAATTGTGTGTGTGCTACTGTGTGTGAGAATGTGGGTGTTTCTGTGTGTAGGTGTGTGAATGTGTGAGTGTGTTTGTGAGAGTGTAGTTGTGTGAGTGTTTGTGTGTGTGAGTGTGTATACGGGTGTGTGATTGTGTCTGAGTTTTTGTGATTGTGTGTGAGAATGTGAGTGAATGTGTCTATGTGTATGTGTGTGAGTGTGTGAAACAGTGTCTCAGTCTTCGTGATTTTGTGTGGGTGTGTGAGAGTGTGTGTGAGCGTTTGAGTGTAGGTGTGTCTTTTTGAGTGCCTTTGTGGTTATTATATGTGTGTGAGTGAAAGTGTGTGTGTAAGTGTGAGTGGGAGTGAGAGTGGGACTGTGTGTACGAGTGTGTTATTGTGTGTGATTGTGTTTGTGGGTGAGTGTCTGAGCGTCTTTGTGTGCAGGTGTGTGTGTCTGACGGTTTTAGTGTGGGTGTGAGTGCATGTGACTGTGAGAGTGTGTGTGTAGTTGTGTGAGTGGGAGTGAGTGTGTGAATGTGTATACGATTGGGTGACTGTGTGTGAGTGTGTGTGATTGTGTGTGAGAATGTGTGTGTGTGAGTCTGTGTGTGTAGGTGTGTGATTGTGCCGAACCCTGTGTGATTGTGTGTGTTTGTGAGGGTGTGTGACAGTGTGTGTGAGTGTAGGAGTGTCTGAGTGCCTGTGTGATTTCTGTATGTGAGTGTGTGTGTGTTTGATGATGCGTTTGTTTGTGTGTGTGTAGGTGTGTTAGTGGGAGTGAGTGTGAATACGAGTGTGTGATTGTGTGTGAGTGTTTTTGTCTGTGACTGGCTGTGAGTGTGTCTGTGAGTGCAGGTGAGAGTGCGTGACTATTTGTGAGTGTGTGTGTGATCGCATGTGAGCCTGTGTTTGTGTGTTGGTTTGTTTGTGTGTGTAGGTGTGCGTGTGTGTTTGACAGTGTTTGAGTGAGTGTTAGTGCGTGTGTGTCTGTAAGTGTTTGTGTGAGTAGGTGTGTGAGTGTGTGTGACCGGGTGATTGTGTGTGTGAATGCGTGTGAGTCTGTGTGTCTGTGTGTTTGTGGGTGTGTCTACATGTGTGTAGGTGTGTGACTGTTTATGGCACTGTGTCATTGTGCGTGAGTGCTCATGTGTCTGTGTGTGTGTGTGAGTTTGTGAGAGTGTAGGTGTGATTGGGAATGAGTGTGTGAGTGTGTATATGAGTGTGTCATTGTGTTTGTGTGTGTGTGTGAGTGTGTTTTGTTTAGGTGTGTGCGTGACATTTTGTGTGTCTATGTGTGAGTGTATTTTTGTCTGAGTGTGTGTGTCTGTGTGTAAGTGTGAGAGTGTGCTAGGGTGTTTGTGAGAGTGAAGGTGTGTGAGTGGGAGTGAGTGAGTGAATGTGTATATGAGTGGGTGACTGTGTGTGTGTGCATGTGTGTGCCTGACAGTCTGAATATGTGGGTGTTTCTGTGTGTAGGTGTGTGAGTGTGTGTGTGACATTGTGTGAGTGTGTGTGTGACATTGTGTGAGTGTGTGTGAGTGCATGTGAATCTGTGTACGTTGGTGTGTGAGTAGGTGTGCGAGAGCTTGTGGCAGTGTGTGAGTGTGTGTGTTTGTGACATTCTGTGAATGTGTGTTGGTGTCTCTGTGTGTGTAGATGTGTGAGTGCAGCAGTGTGTGAGTGTGTGAGTGCGAATGAGTCTGTGAGTGTGTGCGGGTGTGAGTGTGTTTCTTTGTGAAATTTCAGTTGCGTGAGTTGGAGTGATTGTGTGAGTGTGTATATAAGTGTGCGATAGTGTGTGAGTGTGTGTGATTGTGTGTGAGTATGTGTGTGTGCCTATATGTGTTTGTGTCTATGTGTAGGTGCGTAATTGTGTGTGTGCTACTGTGTGTGAGAATGTGGTTGTTTCTGTGTGTAGGTGTGTGAATGTGTGAGTGTGTTTGTGAGAGTGTAGTTGTGTGAGTGTTTGTGTGTGTGAGTGTGTATACGGGTGTGTGATTGTGTCTGAGTTTTTGTGATTGTGTGTGAGAATGTGAGTGAATGTGTCTATGTGTATGTGTGTGAGTGTGTGAAACAGTGTCTCAGTCTTCGTGATTTTGTGTGGGTGTGTGAGAGTGTGTGTGAGCGTTTGAGTGTAGGTGTGTCTTTTTGAGTGCCTTTGTGGTTATTATATGTGTGTGAGTGAAAGTGTGTGTGTAAGTGTGAGTGGGAGTGAGAGTGGGACTGTGTGTACGAGTGTGTTATTGTGTGTGATTGTGTTTGTGGGTGAGTGTCTGAGCGTCTTTGTGTGCAGGTGTGTGTGTCTGACGGTTTTAGTGTGGGTGTGAGTGCATGTGACTCTGTGAGAGTGTGTGTGTAGTTGTGTGAGTGGGAGTGAGTGTGTGAATGTGTATACGATTGGGTGACTGTGTGTGAGTGTGTGTGATTGTGTGTGAGAATGTGTGTGAGTGAGTCTGTGTGTGTAGGTGTGTGATTGTGCCGAACCCTGTGTGATTGTGTGTGTTTGTGAGGGTGTGTGACAGTGTGTGTGAGTGTAGGAGTGTCTGAGTGCCTGTGTGATTTCTGTATGTGAGTGTGTGTGTGTTTGATGATGCGTTTGTTTGTGTGTGTGTAGGTGTGTTAGTGGGAGTGAGTGTGAATACGAGTGTGTGATTGTGTGTGAGTGTTTTTGTCTGTGAGTGGCTGTGAGTGTGTCTGTGAGTGCAGGTGAGAGTGCGTGACTATTTGTGAGTGTGTGTGTGATTGCATGTGAGCCTGTGTTTGTGTGTTGGTTTGTTTGTGTGTGTAGGTGTGCGTGTGTGTTTGACAGTGTTTGAGTGAGTGTTAGTGCGTGTGTGTCTGTAAGTGTTTGTGTGAGTAGGTGTGTGAGTGTGTGTGACCGGGTGATTGTGTGTGTGAATGCGTGTGAGTCTGTGTGTCTGTGTGTTTGTGGGTGTGTCTACATGTGTGTAGGTGTGTGACTGTTTATGGCACTGTGTCATTGTGCGTGAGTGCTCATGTGTCTGTGTGTGTGTGTGAGTTTGTGAGAGTGTAGGTGTGATTGGGAATGAGTGTGTGAGTGTGTATATGAGTGTGTCATAGTGTTTGTGTGTGTGTGTGAGTGTGTTTTGTTTAGGTGTGTGCGTGACATTTTGTGTGTCTATGTGTGAGTGTATTTTTGTCTGAGTGTGTGTGTCTGTGTGTAAGTGTGAGAGTGTGCTAGGGTGTTTGTGAGAGTGAAGGTGTGTGAGTGGGAGTGAGTGAGTGAATGTGTATATGAGTAGGTGACTGTGTGTGTGTGCATGTGTGTGCCTGACAGTCTGAATATGTGGGTGTTTCTGTGTGTAGGTGTGTGAGTGTGTGTGTGACATTGTATGAGTGTGTGTGTGACATTGTGTGAGTGTGTGTGTGAGTGCATGTTAATCTGTGTGCGTTGGTGAGTGAGTAGGTGTGCGAGAGCTTGTGGCAGTGTGTGAGTGTGTGTGTTTGTGACATTCTGTGAATGTGTGTTGGTGTCTCTGTGTGTGTAATGTGTGAGTGCAGCAGTGTGTGAGTGTGTGAGTGCGAATGAGTCTGTGAGTGTGTGCGGGTGTGAGTGTGTTTCTTTGTGAAATTTCAGTTGCGTGAGTTGGAGTGATTGTGTGAGTGTGTATATAAGTGTGCGATAGTGTGTGAGTGTGTGTGATTGTGTGTGAGTATGTGTGTGTGCCTATATGTGTTTGTGTCTATGTGTAGGTGCGTAATTGTGTGTGTGCTATTGTGTGTGAGAATGTGGTTGTTTCTGTGTGTAGGTGTGTGAATGTGTGAGTGTGTTTGTGAGAGTGTAGTTGTGTGCGTGTTTGTGTGTGTGTGAGTGTGTATACGGGTGTGTGATTGTGTCTGAGTTTTTGTGATTGTGTGTGAGAATGTGAGTGAATGTGTCTGTGTGTATGTGTGTGAGTGTGTGAAACAGTGTCTCAGTCTTCGTGATTTTGTGTGGGTGTGTGAGAGTGTGTGTGAGCGTTTGAGTGTAGGTGTGTCTTTTTGAGTGCCTTTGTGGTTATTATATGTGTGTGTGTGAAAGTGTGTGTGTAAGTGTGAGTGGGAGTGAGAGTGGGAGTATGTGTACGAGTGTGTTATTGTGTGTGATTGTGTTTGTGGGTGAGTGTCTGAGCGTCTTTGTGTGCAGGTGTGTGTGTCTGACGGTTTTAGTGTGGGTGTGAGTGCATGTGACTCTGTGAGAGTGTGTGTGTAGTTGTGTGAGTGGGAGTGAGTGTGTGAATGTGTATACGATTGGGTGACTGTGTGTGAGAATGTGTGTGTGTGAGTCTGTGTGTGTAGGTGTGTGATTGTGCCGAACCCTGTGTGATTGTGTGTGTTTGTGAGGGTGTGTGACAGTGTGTGTGAGTGTAGGAGTGTCTGAGTGCCTGTGTGATTTCTGTATGTGAGTGTGTGTGTGTTTGATGATGCGTTTGTTTGTGTGTGTGTAGGTGTGTTAGTGGGAGTGAGTGTGAATACGAGTGTGTGATTGTGTGTGAGTGTTTTTGTCTGTGAGTGGCTGTGAGTGTGTCTGTGTGTGCAGGTGAGGGTGCGTGACTGTGAGTGTGTGTGTGATTGCATGTGAGCCTGTGTTTGTGTGTTGGTTTGTTTGTGTGTGTAGGTGTGCGTGTGTGTTTGACAGTGTTTGAGTGAGTGTTAGTGCGTGTGTGTCTGTAAGTGTTTGTGTGAGTAGGTGTGTGAGTGTGTGTGACCGGGTGATTGTGTGTGTGAATGCGTGTGAGTCTGTGTGTCTGTGTGTTTGTGGGTGTGTCTACATGTGTGTAGGTGTGTGACTGTTTATGGCACTGTGTCATTGTGCGTGAGTGCTCATGTGTCTGTGTGTGTGTGTGAGTTTGTGAGAGTGTAGGTGTGATTGGGAATGAGTGTGTGAGTGTGTATATGAGTGTGTCATTGTGTTTGTGTGTGTGTGTGAGTGTGTTTTGTTTAGGTGTGTGCGTGACATTTTGTGTGTCTATGTGTGAGTGTGTTTTTGTCTGAGTGTGTGTGTCTGTGTGTAAGTGTGAGAGTGTGCTAGGGTGTTTGTGAGAGTGAAGGTGTGTGAGTGGGAGTGAGAGAGTGTATGTGTATATGAGTGGGTGACTGCGTGTGTGTGCATGTGTGTGCCTGAGAGTCTGAATATGTGGGTGTTTCTGTGTGTAGGTGTGTGAGTGTGTGTGTGACATTGTGTGAGTGTGTGTGTGACATTGTGTGAGTGTGTGTGAGTGCATGTGAATCTGTGTGCGTTGGTGTGTGAGTAGGTGTGCGAGAGCTTGTGGCAGTGTGTGAGTGTGTGTGTTTGTGACATTCTGTGAATGTGTGTTGGTGTCTCTGTGTGTGTAGATGTGTGAGTGCAGCAGTGTGTGAGTGTGTGAGTGCGAATGAGTCTGTGAGTGTGTGCGGGTGTGAGTGTGTTTCTTTGTGAAATTTCAGTTGCGTGAGTTGGAGTGATTGTGTGAGTGTGTATATAAGTGTGCGATAGTGTGTGAGTGTGTGTGATTGTGTGTGAGTATGTGTGTGTGCCTATATGTGTTTGTGTCTATGTGTAGGTGCGTAATTGTGTGTGTGCGACTGTGTGTGAGAATGTGGGTGTTTCTGTGTGTAGGTGTGTGAATGTGTGAGTGTGTTTGTGAGAGTGTACTTGTGTGAGTGTTTGTGTGTGTGTGAGTGAGTATACGGGTGTGTGATTGTGTCTGAGTTTTTGTGATTGTGTGTGAGAATGTGAGTGAATGTGTCTGTGTGTATGTGTGTGAGTGTGTGAAACAGTGTCTCAGGCTTCGTGATTTTGTGTGGGTGTGTGAGAGTGTGTGTGAGCGTTTGAGTGTAGGTGTGTCTTTTTGAGTGCCTTTGTATTTATTATATATGTGTGTGTGTGTGAAAGTGTGTGTGTAAGTGTGAGTGGGAGTGAGAGTGGGACTGTGTGTACGAGTGTGTTATTGTGTGTGATTGTGTTTGTGGGTGAGTGTCTGAGCGTCTTTGTGTGCAGGTGTGTGTGTCTGACGGTTTTAGTGTGGGTGTGAGTGCATGTGACTGTGAGAGTGTGTGTGTAGTTGTGTGAGTGGGAGTGAGTGTGTGAATGTGTATACGATTGGGTGACTGTGTGTGAGTGTGTGTGATTGTGTGTGAGAATGTGTGTGTGTGAGTCTGTGTGTGTAGGTGTGTGATTGTGCCGAACCCTGTGTGATTGTGTGTGTTTGTGAGGGTGTGTGACAGTGTGTGTGAGTGTAGGAGTGTCTGAGTGCCTGTGTGATTTCTGTATGTGAGTGTGTGTGTGTTTGATGATGCGTTTGTTTGTGTGTGTGTAGGTGTGTTAGTGGGAGTGAGTGTGAATACGAGTGTGTGATTGTGTGTGAGTGTTTTTGTCTGTGACTGGCTGTGAGTGTGTCTGTGAGTGCAGGTGAGAGTGCGTGACTATTTGTGAGTGTGTGTGTGATCGCATGTGAGCCTGTGTTTGTGTGTTGGTTTGTTTGTGTGTGTAGGTGTGCGTGTGTGTTTGACAGTGTTTGAGTGAGTGTTAGTGCGTGTGTGTCTGTAAGTGTTTGTGTGAGTAGGTGTGTGAGTGTGTGTGACCGGGTGATTGTGTGTGTGAATGCGTGTGAGTCTGTGTGTCTGTGTGTTTGTGGGTGTGTCTACATGTGTGTAGGTGTGTGACTGTTTATGGCACTGTGTCATTGTGCGTGAGTGCTCATGTGTCTGTGTGTGTGTGTGAGTTTGTGAGAGTGTAGGTGTGATTGGGAATGAGTGTGTGAGTGTGTATATGAGTGTGTCATTGTGTTTGTGTGTGTGTGTGAGTGTGTTTTGTTTAGGTGTGTGCGTGACATTTTGTGTGTCTATGTGTGAGTGTATTTTTGTCTGAGTGTGTGTGTCTGTGTGTAAGTGTGAGAGTGTGCTAGGGTGTTTGTGAGAGTGAAGGTGTGTGAGTGGGAGTGAGTGAGTGAATGTGTATATGAGTAGGTGACTGTGTGTGTGTGCATGTGTGTGCCTGACAGTCTGAATATGTGGGTGTTTCTGTGTGTAGGTGTGTGAGTGTGTGTGTGACATTGTATGAGTGTGTGTGTGACATTGTGTGAGTGTGTGTGTGAGTGCATGTTAATCTGTGTGCGTTGGTGTGTGAGTAGGTGTGCGAGAGCTTGTGGCAGTGTGTGAGTGTGTGTGTTTGTGACATTCTGTGAATGTGTGTTGGTGTCTCTGTGTGTGTAATGTGTGAGTGCAGCAGTGTGTGAGTGTGTGAGTGCGAATGAGTCTGTGAGTGTGTGCGGGTGTGAGTGTGTTTCTTTGTGAAATTTCAGTTGCGTGAGTTGGAGTGATTGTGTGAGTGTGTATATAAGTGTGCGATAGTGTGTGAGTGTGTGTGATTGTGTGTGAGTATGTGTGTGTGCCTATATGTGTTTGTGTCTATGTGTAGGTGCGTAATTGTGTGTGTGCTATTGTGTGTGAGAATGTGGTTGTTTCTGTGTGTAGGTGTGTGAATGTGTGAGTGTGTTTGTGAGAGTGTAGTTGTGTGCGTGTTTGTGTGTGTGTGAGTGTGTATACGGGTGTGTGATTGTGTCTGAGTTTTTGTGATTGTGTGTGAGAATGTGAGTGAATGTGTCTGTGTGTATGTGTGTGAGTGTGTGAAACAGTGTCTCAGTCTTCGTGATTTTGTGTGGGTGTGTGAGAGTGTGTGTGAGCGTTTGAGTGTAGGTGTGTCTTTTTGAGTGCCTTTGTGGTTATTATATGTGTGTGTGTGAAAGTGTGTGTGTAAGTGTGAGTGGGAGTGAGAGTGGGAGTATGTGTACGAGTGTGTTATTGTGTGTGATTGTGTTTGTGGGTGAGTGTCTGAGCGTCTTTGTGGGCAGGTGTGTGTGTCTGACGGTTTTAGTGTGGGTGTGAGTGCATGTGACTCTGTGAGAGTGTGTGTGTAGTTGTGTGAGTGGGAGTGAGTGTGTGAATGTGTATACGATTGGGTGACTGTGTGTGAGAATGTGTGTGTGTGAGTCTGTGTGTGTAGGTGTGTGATTGTGCCGAACCCTGTGTGATTGTGTGTGTTTGTGAGGGTGTGTGACAGTGTGTGTGAGTGTAGGAGTGTCTGAGTGCCTGTGTGATTTCTGTATGTGAGTGTGTGTGTGTTTGATGATGCGTTTGTTTGTGTGTGTGTAGGTGTGTTAGTGGGAGTGAGTGTGAATACGAGTGTGTGATTGTGTGTGAGTGTTTTTGTCTGTGACTGGCTGTGAGTGTGTCTGTGAGTGCAGGTGAGAGTGCGTGACTATTTGTGAGTGTGTGTGTGATTGCATGTGAGCCTGTGTTTGTGTGTTGGTTTGTTTGTGTGTGTAGGTGTGCGTGTGTGTTTGACAGTGTTTGAGTGAGTGTTAGTGCGTGTGTGTCTGTAAGTGTTTGTGTGAGTAGGTGTGTGAGTGTGTGTGACCGGGTGATTGTGTGTGTGAATGCGTGTGAGTCTGTGTGTCTGTGTGTTTGTGGGTGTGTCTACATGTGTGTAGGTGTGTGACTGTTTATGGCACTGTGTCATTGTGCGTGAGTGCTCATGTGTCTGTGTGTGTGTGTGAGTTTGTGAGAGTGTAGGTGTGATTGGGAATGAGTGTGTGAGTGTGTATATGAGTGTGTCATTGTGTTTGTGTGTGTGTGTGAGTGTGTTTTGTTTAGGTGTGTGCGTGACATTTTGTGTGTCTATGTGTGAGTGTATTTTTGTCTGAGTGTGTGTGTCTGTGTGTAAGTGTGAGAGTGTGCTAGGGTGTTTGTGAGAGTGAAGGTGTGTGAGTGGGAGTGAGTGAGTGAATGTGTATATGAGTGGGTGACTGTGTGTGTGTGCATGTGTGTGCCTGACAGTCTGAATATGTGGGTGTTTCTGTGTGTAGGTGTGTGAGTGTGTGTGTGACATTGTGTGAGTGTGTGTGTGACATTGTGTGAGTGTGTGTGAGTGCATGTGAATCTGTGTACGTTGGTGTGTGAGTAGGTGTGCGAGAGCTTGTGGCAGTGTGTGAGTGTGTGTGTTTGTGACATTCTGTGAATGTGTGTTGGTGTCTCTGTGTGTGTAGATGTGTGAGTGCAGCAGTGTGTGAGTGTGTGAGTGCGAATGAGTCTGTGAGTGTGTGCGGGTGTGAGTGTGTTTCTTTGTGAAATTTCAGTTGCGTGAGTTGGAGTGATTGTGTGAGTGTGTATATAAGTGTGCGATAGTGTGTGAGTGTGTGTGATTGTGTGTGAGTATGTGTGTGTGCCTATATGTGTTTGTGTCTATGTGTAGGTGCGTAATTGTGTGTGTGCTACTGTGTGTGAGAATGTGGGTGTTTCTGTGTGTAGGTGTGTGAATGTGTGAGTGTGTTTGTGAGAGTGTAGTTGTGTGAGTGTTTGTGTGTGTGAGTGTGTATACGGGTGTGTGATTGTGTCTGAGTTTTTGTGATTGTGTGTGAGAATGTGAGTGAATGTGTCTATGTGTATGTGTGTGAGTGTGTGAAACAGTGTCTCAGTCTTCGTGATTTTGTGTGGGTGTGTGAGAGTGTGTGTGAGCGTTTGAGTGTAGGTGTGTCTTTTTGAGTGCCTTTGTGGTTATTATATGTGTGTGAGTGAAAGTGTGTGTGTAAGTGTGAGTGGGAGTGAGAGTGGGACTGTGTGTACGAGTGTGTTATTGTGTGTGATTGTGTTTGTGGGTGAGTGTCTGAGCGTCTTTGTGTGCAGGTGTGTGTGTCTGACGGTTTTAGTGTGGGTGTGAGTGCATGTGACTCTGTGAGAGTGTGTGTGTAGTTGTGTGAGTGGGAGTGAGTGTGTGAATGTGTATACGATTGGGTGACTGTGTGTGAGTGTGTGTGATTGTGTGTGAGAATGTGTGTGAGTGAGTCTGTGTGTGTAGGTGTGTGATTGTGCCGAACCCTGTGTGATTGTGTGTGTTTGTGAGGGTGTGTGACAGTGTGTGTGAGTGTAGGAGTGTCTGAGTGCCTGTGTGATTTCTGTATGTGAGTGTGTGTGTGTTTGATGATGCGTTTGTTTGTGTGTGTGTAGGTGTGTTAGTGGGAGTGAGTGTGAATACGAGTGTGTGATTGTGTGTGAGTGTTTTTGTCTGTGAGTGGCTGTGAGTGTGTCTGTGAGTGCAGGTGAGAGTGCGTGACTATTTGTGAGTGTGTGTGTGATTGCATGTGAGCCTGTGTTTGTGTGTTGGTTTGTTTGTGTGTGTAGGTGTGCGTGTGTGTTTGACAGTGTTTGAGTGAGTGTTAGTGCGTGTGTGTCTGTAAGTGTTTGTGTGAGTAGGTGTGTGAGTGTGTGTGACCGGGTGATTGTGTGTGTGAATGCGTGTGAGTCTGTGTGTCTGTGTGTTTGTGGGTGTGTCTACATGTGTGTAGGTGTGTGACTGTTTATGGCACTGTGTCATTGTGCGTGAGTGCTCATGTGTCTGTGTGTGTGTGTGAGTTTGTGAGAGTGTAGGTGTGATTGGGAATGAGTGTGTGAGTGTGTATATGAGTGTGTCATAGTGTTTGTGTGTGTGTGTGAGTGTGTTTTGTTTAGGTGTGTGCGTGACATTTTGTGTGTCTATGTGTGAGTGTATTTTTGTCTGAGTGTGTGTGTCTGTGTGTAAGTGTGAGAGTGTGCTAGGGTGTTTGTGAGAGTGAAGGTGTGTGAGTGGGAGTGAGTGAGTGAATGTGTATATGAGTAGGTGACTGTGTGTGTGTGCATGTGTGTGCCTGACAGTCTGAATATGTGGGTGTTTCTGTGTGTAGGTGTGTGAGTGTGTGTGTGACATTGTATGAGTGTGTGTGTGACATTGTGTGAGTGTGTGTGTGAGTGCATGTTAATCTGTGTGCGTTGGTGAGTGAGTAGGTGTGCGAGAGCTTGTGGCAGTGTGTGAGTGTGTGTGTTTGTGACATTCTGTGAATGTGTGTTGGTGTCTCTGTGTGTGTAATGTGTGAGTGCAGCAGTGTGTGAGTGTGTGAGTGCGAATGAGTCTGTGAGTGTGTGCGGGTGTGAGTGTGTTTCTTTGTGAAATTTCAGTTGCGTGAGTTGGAGTGATTGTGTGAGTGTGTATATAAGTGTGCGATAGTGTGTGAGTGTGTGTGATTGTGTGTGAGTATGTGTGTGTGCCTATATGTGTTTGTGTCTATGTGTAGGTGCGTAATTGTGTGTGTGCTATTGTGTGTGAGAATGTGGTTGTTTCTGTGTGTAGGTGTGTGAATGTGTGAGTGTGTTTGTGAGAGTGTAGTTGTGTGCGTGTTTGTGTGTGTGTGAGTGTGTATACGGGTGTGTGATTGTGTCTGAGTTTTTGTGATTGTGTGTGAGAATGTGAGTGAATGTGTCTGTGTGTATGTGTGTGAGTGTGTGAAACAGTGTCTCAGTCTTCGTGATTTTGTGTGGGTGTGTGAGAGTGTGTGTGAGCGTTTGAGTGTAGGTGTGTCTTTTTGAGTGCCTTTGTGGTTATTATATGTGTGTGTGTGAAAGTGTGTGTGTAAGTGTGAGTGGGAGTGAGAGTGGGAGTATGTGTACGAGTGTGTTATTGTGTGTGATTGTGTTTGTGGGTGAGTGTCTGAGCGTCTTTGTGTGCAGGTGTGTGTGTCTGACGGTTTTAGTGTGGGTGTGAGTGCATGTGACTCTGTGAGAGTGTGTGTGTAGTTGTGTGAGTGGGAGTGAGTGTGTGAATGTGTATACGATTGGGTGACTGTGTGTGAGAATGTGTGTGTGTGAGTCTGTGTGTGTAGGTGTGTGATTGTGCCGAACCCTGTGTGATTGTGTGTGTTTGTGAGGGTGTGTGACAGTGTGTGTGAGTGTAGGAGTGTCTGAGTGCCTGTGTGATTTCTGTATGTGAGTGTGTGTGTGTTTGATGATGCGTTTGTTTGTGTGTGTGTAGGTGTGTTAGTGGGAGTGAGTGTGAATACGAGTGTGTGATTGTGTGTGAGTGTTTTTGTCTGTGAGTGGCTGTGAGTGTGTCTGTGTGTGCAGGTGAGGGTGCGTGACTGTGAGTGTGTGTGTGATTGCATGTGAGCCTGTGTTTGTGTGTTGGTTTGTTTGTGTGTGTAGGTGTGCGTGTGTGTTTGACAGTGTTTGAGTGAGTGTTAGTGCGTGTGTGTCTGTAAGTGTTTGTGTGAGTAGGTGTGTGAGTGTGTGTGACCGGGTGATTGTGTGTGTGAATGCGTGTGAGTCTGTGTGTCTGTGTGTTTGTGGGTGTGTCTACATGTGTGTAGGTGTGTGACTGTTTATGGCACTGTGTCATTGTGCGTGAGTGCTCATGTGTCTGTGTGTGTGTGTGAGTTTGTGAGAGTGTAGGTGTGATTGGGAATGAGTGTGTGAGTGTGTATATGAGTGTGTCATTGTGTTTGTGTGTGTGTGTGAGTGTGTTTTGTTTAGGTGTGTGCGTGACATTTTGTGTGTCTATGTGTGAGTGTATATTTGTCTGAGTGTGTGTGTCTGTGTGTAAGTGTGAGAGTGTGCTAGGGTGTTTGTGAGAGTGAAGGTGTGTGAGTGGGAGTGAGTGAGTGTATGTGTATATGAGTGGGTGACTGCGTGTGTGTGCATGTGTGTGCCTGAGAGTCTGAATATGTGGGTGTTTCTGTGTGTAGGTGTGTGAGTGTGTGTGTGACATTGTGTGAGTGTGTGTGTGACATTGTGTGAGTGTGTGTGAGTGCATGTGAATCTGTGTGCGTTGGTGTGTGAGTAGGTGTGCGAGAGCTTGTGGCAGTGTGTGAGTGTGTGTGTTTGTGACATTCTGTGAATGTGTGTTGGTGTCTCTGTGTGTGTAGATGTGTGAGTGCAGCAGTGTGTGAGTGTGTGAGTGCGAATGAGTCTGTGAGTGTGTGCGGGTGTGAGTGTGTTTCTTTGTGAAATTTCAGTTGCGTGAGTTGGAGTGATTGTGTGAGTGTGTATATAAGTGTGCGATAGTGTGTGAGTGTGTGTGATTGTGTGTGAGTATGTGTGTGTGCCTATATGTGTTTGTGTCTATGTGTAGGTGCGTAATTGTGTGTGTGCGACTGTGTGTGAGAATGTGGGTGTTTCTGTGTGTAGGTGTGTGAATGTGTGAGTGTGTTTGTGAGAGTGTACTTGTGTGAGTGTTTGTGTGTGTGTGAGTGAGTATACGGGTGTGTGATTGTGTCTGAGTTTTTGTGATTGTGTGTGAGAATGTGAGTGAATGTGTCTGTGTGTATGTGTGTGAGTGTGTGAAACAGTGTCTCAGGCTTCGTGATTTTGTGTGGGTGTGTGAGAGTGTGTGTGAGCGTTTGAGTGTAGGTGTGTCTTTTTGAGTGCCTTTGTGGTTATTATATATGTGTGTGTGTGTGAAAGTGTGTGTGTAAGTGTGAGTGGGAGTGAGAGTGGGACTGTGTGTACGAGTGTGTTATTGTGTGTGATTGTGTTTGTGGGTGAGTGTCTGAGCGTCTTTGTGTGCAGGTGTGTGTGTCTGACGGTTTTAGTGTGGGTGTGAGTGCATGTGACTGTGAGAGTGTGTGTGTAGTTGTGTGAGTGGGAGTGAGTGTGTGAATGTGTATACGATTGGGTGACTGTGTGTGAGTGTGTGTGATTGTGTGTGAGAATGTGTGTGTGTGAGTCTGTGTGTGTAGGTGTGTGATTGTGCCGAACCCTGTGTGATTGTGTGTGTTTGTGAGGGTGTGTGACAGTGTGTGTGAGTGTAGGAGTGTCTGAGTGCCTGTGTGATTTCTGTATGTGAGTGTGTGTGTGTTTGATGATGCGTTTGTTTGTGTGTGTGTAGGTGTGTTAGTGGGAGTGAGTGTGAATACGAGTGTGTGATTGTGTGTGAGTGTTTTTGTCTGTGACTGGCTGTGAGTGTGTCTGTGAGTGCAGGTGAGAGTGCGTGACTATTTGTGAGTGTGTGTGTGATCGCATGTGAGCCTGTGTTTGTGTGTTGGTTTGTTTGTGTGTGTAGGTGTGCGTGTGTGTTTGACAGTGTTTGAGTGAGTGTTAGTGCGTGTGTGTCTGTAAGTGTTTGTGTGAGTAGGTGTGTGAGTGTGTGTGACCGGGTGATTGTGTGTGTGAATGCGTGTGAGTCTGTGTGTCTGTGTGTTTGTGGGTGTGTCTACATGTGTGTAGGTGTGTGACTGTTTATGGCACTGTGTCATTGTGCGTGAGTGCTCATGTGTCTGTGTGTGTGTGTGAGTTTGTGAGAGTGTAGGTGTGATTGGGAATGAGTGTGTGAGTGTGTATATGAGTGTGTCATTGTGTTTGTGTGTGTGTGTGAGTGTGTTTTGTTTAGGTGTGTGCGTGACATTTTGTGTGTCTATGTGTGAGTGTATTTTTGTCTGAGTGTGTGTGTCTGTGTGTAAGTGTGAGAGTGTGCTAGGGTGTTTGTGAGAGTGAAGGTGTGTGAGTGGGAGTGAGTGAGTGAATGTGTATATGAGTAGGTGACTGTGTGTGTGTGCATGTGTGTGCCTGACAGTCTGAATATGTGGGTGTTTCTGTGTGTAGGTGTGTGAGTGTGTGTGTGACATTGTATGAGTGTGTGTGTGACATTGTGTGAGTGTGTGTGTGAGTGCATGTTAATCTGTGTGCGTTGGTGTGTGAGTAGGTGTGCGAGAGCTTGTGGCAGTGTGTGAGTGTGTGTGTTTGTGACATTCTGTGAATGTGTGTTGGTGTCTCTGTGTGTGTAATGTGTGAGTGCAGCAGTGTGTGAGTGTGTGAGTGCGAATGAGTCTGTGAGTGTGTGCGGGTGTGAGTGTGTTTCTTTGTGAAATTTCAGTTGCGTGAGTTGGAGTGATTGTGTGAGTGTGTATATAAGTGTGCGATAGTGTGTGAGTGTGTGTGATTGTGTGTGAGTATGTGTGTGTGCCTATATGTGTTTGTGTCTATGTGTAGGTGCGTAATTGTGTGTGTGCTATTGTGTGTGAGAATGTGGTTGTTTCTGTGTGTAGGTGTGTGAATGTGTGAGTGTGTTTGTGAGAGTGTAGTTGTGTGCGTGTTTGTGTGTGTGTGAGTGTGTATACGGGTGTGTGATTGTGTCTGAGTTTTTGTGATTGTGTGTGAGAATGTGAGTGAATGTGTCTGTGTGTATGTGTGTGAGTGTGTGAAACAGTGTCTCAGTCTTCGTGATTTTGTGTGGGTGTGTGAGAGTGTGTGTGAGCGTTTGAGTGTAGGTGTGTCTTTTTGAGTGCCTTTGTGGTTATTATATGTGTGTGTGTGAAAGTGTGTGTGTAAGTGTGAGTGGGAGTGAGAGTGGGAGTATGTGTACGAGTGTGTTATTGTGTGTGATTGTGTTTGTGGGTGAGTGTCTGAGCGTCTTTGTGGGCAGGTGTGTGTGTCTGACGGTTTTAGTGTGGGTGTGAGTGCATGTGACTCTGTGAGAGTGTGTGTGTAGTTGTGTGAGTGGGAGTGAGTGTGTGAATGTGTATACGATTGGGTGACTGTGTGTGAGAATGTGTGTGTGTGAGTCTGTGTGTGTAGGTGTGTGATTGTGCCGAACCCTGTGTGATTGTGTGTGTTTGTGAGGGTGTGTGACAGTGTGTGTGAGTGTAGGAGTGTCTGAGTGCCTGTGTGATTTCTGTATGTGAGTGTGTGTGTGTTTGATGATGCGTTTGTTTGTGTGTGTGTAGGTGTGTTAGTGGGAGTGAGTGTGAATACGAGTGTGTGATTGTGTGTGTGTTTTTGTCTGTGAGTGGCTGTGAGTGTGTCTGTGAGTGCAGGTGAGGGTGCGTGACTGTGAGTGTGTGTGTGATTGCATGTGAGCCTGTGTTTGTGTGTTGGTTTGTTTGTGTGTGTAGGTGTGCGTGTGTGTTTGACAGTGTTTGAGTGAGTGTTAGTGCGTGTGTGTCTGTAAGTGTTTGTGTGAGTAGGTGTGTGAGTGTGTGTGACCGGGTGATTGTGTGTGTGAATGCGTGTGAGTCTGTGTGTCTGTGTGTTTGTGGGTGTGTCTACATGTGTGTAGGTGTGTGACTGTTTATGGCACTGTCATTGTGCGTGAGTGCTCATGTGTCTGTGTGTGTGTGTGAGTTTGTGAGAGTGTAGGTGTGATTGGGAATGAGTGTGTGAGTGTGTATATGAGTGTGTCATTGTGTTTGTGTGTGTGTGTGAGTGTGTTTTGTTTAGGTGTGTGCGTGACATTTTGTGTGTCTATGTGTGAGTGTATTTTTGTCTGAGTGTGTGTGTCTGTGTGTAAGTGTGAGAGTGTGCTAGGGTGTTTGTGAGAGTGAAGGTGTGTGAGTGGGAGTGAGTGAGTGAATGTGTATATGAGTGGGTGACTGCGTGTGTGTGCATGTGTGTGCCTGAGAGTCTGAATATGTGGGTGTTTCTGTGTGTAGGTGTGAGTGTGTGTGTGACATTGTGTGAGTGTGTGTGTGACATTGTGTGAGTGTGTGTGAGTGCATGTGAATCTGTGTGCGTTGGTGTGTGAGTAGGTGTGCGAGAGCTTGTGGCAGTGAGTGAGTGTGTGTGTTTGTGACATTCTGTGAATGTGTGTTGGTGTCTCTGTGTGTGTAGATGTGTGAGTGCAGCAGTGTGTGAGTGTGTGAGTGCGAATGAGTCTGTGAGTGTGTGCGGGTGTGAGTGTGTTTCTTTGTGAAATTTCAGTTGCGTGAGTTGGAGTGATTGTGTGAGTGTGTATATAAGTGTGCGATAGTGTGTGAGTGTGTGTGATTGTGTGTGAGTATGTGTGTGTGCCTATATGTGTTTGTGTCTATGTGTAGGTGCGTAATTGTGTGTGTGCGATTGTGTGTGAGAATGTGGTTGTTTCTGTGTGTAAGTGTGGGAATGTGTGAGTGTGTTTGTGAGAGTGTAGTTGTGTGCGTGTTTGTGTGTGTGTGAGTGTGTATACGGGTGTGTGATTGTGTCTGAGTTTTCGTGATTGTGTGTGAGAATGTGAGTGAATGTGTCTGTGTATGTGTGTGAGTGTGTGAAACAGTGTCTCAGTCTTCGTGATTTTGTGTGGGTGTGTGAGAGTGTGTGTGAGCGTTTGAGTGTAGGTGTGTCTTTTTGAGTGCCTTTGTGGTTATTATATGTGTGTGTGTGAAAGTGTGTGTGTAAGTGTGAGTGGGAGTGAGAGTGGGACTGTGTTTACGAGTGTGTTATTGTGTGTGATTGTGTTTGTGGGTGAGTGTCTGAGCGTCTTTGTGTGCAGGTGTGTGTGTCTGACGGTTTTAGTGTGGGTGTGAGTGCATGTGACTCTGTGAGAGTGTGTGTGTAGTTGTGTGAGTGGGAGTGAGTGTGTGAATGTGTATACGATTGGGTGACTGTGTGTGAGAATGTGTGTGTGTGAGTCTGTGTGTAGGTGTGTGATTGTGCCGAACCCTGTGTGATTGTGTGTGTTTGTGAGGGTGTGTGACAGTGTGTGTGAGTGTAGGAGTGTCTGAGTGCCTGTGTGATTTCTGTATGTGAGTGTGTGTGTGTTTGATGATGCGTTTGTTTGTGTGTGTGTAGGTGTGTTAGTGGGAGTGAGTGTGAATACGAGTGTGTGATTGTGTGTGAGTGTTTTTGTCTGTGAGTGGCTGTGAGTGTGTCTGTGTGTGCAGGTGAGGGTGCGTGACTGTGAGTGTGTGTGTGATTGCATGTGAGCCTGTGTTTGTGTGTTGGTTTGTTTGTGTGTGTAGGTGTGCGTGTGTGTTTGACAGTGTTTGAGTGAGTGTTAGTGCATGTGTGTCTGTAAGTGTTTGTGTGAGTAGGTGTGTGAGTGTGTGTGACCGGGTGATTGTGTGTGTGAATGCGTGTGAGTCTGTGTGTCTGTGTGTTTGTGGGTGTGTCTACATGTGTGTAGGTGTGTGACTGTTTATGGCACTGTGTCATTGTGCGTGAGTGCTCATGTGTCTGTGTGTGTGTGTGAGTTTGTGAGAGTGTAGGTGTGATTGGGAATGAGTGTGTGAGTGTGTATATGAGTGTGTCATTGTGTTTGTGTGTGTGTGTGAGTGTGTTTTGTTTAGGTGTGTGCGTGACATTTTGTGTGTCTATGTGTGAGTGTATATTTGTCTGAGTGTGTGTGTCTGTGTGTAAGTGTGAGAGTGTGCTAGGGTGTTTGTGAGAGTGAAGGTGTGTGAGTGGGAGTGAGTGAGTGTATGTGTATATGAGTGGGTGACTGCGTGTGTGTGCATGTGTGTGCCTGAGAGTCTGAATATGTGGGTGTTTCTGTGTGTAGGTGTGTGAGTGTGTGTGTGACATTGTATGAGTGTGTGTGTGACATTGTGTGAGTGTGTGTGAGTGCATGTGAATCTGTGTGCGTTGGTGTGTGAGTAGGTGTGCGAGAGCTTGTGGCAGTGTGTGAGTGTGTGTGTTTGTGACATTCTGTGAATGTGTGTTGGTGTCTCTGTGTGTGTAGATGTGTGAGTGCAGCAGTGTGTGAGTGTGTGAGTGCGAATGAGTCTGTGAGTGTGTGCGGGTGTGAGTGTGTTTCTTTGTGAAATTTCAGTTGCGTGAGTTGGAGTGATTGTGTGAGTGTGTATATAAGTGTGCGATAGTGTGTGAGTGTGTGTGATTGTGTGTGAGTATGTGTGTGTGCCTATATGTGTTTGTGTCTATGTGTAGGTGCGTAATTGTGTGTGTGCGACTGTGTGTGAGAATGTGGTTGTTTCTGTGTGTAGGTGTGTGAATGTGTGAGTGTGTTTGTGAGAGTGTAGTTGTGTGAGTGTTTGTGTGTGTGTGAGTGTGTATACGGGTGTGTGATTGTGTCTGAGTTTTTGTGATTGTGTGTGAGAATGTGAGTGAATGTGTCTGTGTGTATGTGTGTGAGTGTGTGAAACAGTGTCTCAGTCTTCGTGATTTTGTGTGGGTGTGTGAGAGTGTGTGTGAGCGTTTGAGTGTAGGTGTGTCTTTTTGAGTGCCTTTGTGGTTATTATATGTGTGTGTGTGAAAGTGTGTGTGTAAGTGTGAGTGGGAGTGAGAGTGGGACTGTGTGTACGAGTGTGTTATTGTGTGTGATTGTGTTTGTGGGTGAGTGTCTGAGCGTCTTTGTGTGCAGGTGTGTGTGTCTGACGGTTTTAGTGTGGGTGTGAGTGCATGTGACTCTGAGTGTGTAGTTGTGTGAGTGGGAGTGAGTGTGTGAATGTGTATACGATTGGGTGACTGTGTGTGAGTGTGTGTGATTGTGTGTGAGAATGTGTGTGTGTGAGTCTGTGTGTGTAGGTGTGTGATTGTGCCGAACCCTGTGTGATTGTGTGTGTTTGTGAGGGTGTGTGACAGTGTGTGTGAGTGTAGGAGTGTCTGAGTGCCTGTGTGATTTCTGTATGTGAGTGTGTGTGTGTTTGATGATGCGTTTGTTTGTGTGTGTGTAGGTGTGTTAGTGGGAGTGAGTGTGAATACGAGTGTGTGATTGTGTGTGAGTGTTTTTGTCTGTGACTGGCTGTGAGTGTGTCTGTGAGTGCAGGTGAGAGTGCGTGACTATTTGTGAGTGTGTGTGTGATTGCATGTGAGCCTGTGTTTGTGTGTTGGTTTGTTTGTGTGTGTAGGTGTGCGTGTGTGTTTGACAGTGTTTGAGTGAGTGTTAGTGCGTGTGTGTCTGTAAGTGTTTGTGTGAGTAGGTGTGTGAGTGTGTGTGACCGGGTGATTGTGTGTGTGAATGCGTGTGAGTCTGTGTGTCTGTGTGTTTGTGGGTGTGTCTACATGTGTGTAGGTGTGTGACTGTTTATGGCACTGTGTCATTGTGCGTGAGTGCTCATGTGTCTGTGTGTGTGTGTGAGTTTGTGAGAGTGTAGGTGTGATTGGGAATGAGTGTGTGAGTGTGTATATGAGTGTGTCATTGTGTTTGTGTGTGTGTGTGAGTGTGTTTTGTTTAGGTGTGTGCGTGACATTTTGTGTGTCTATGTGTGAGTGTATTTTTGTCTGAGTGTGTGTGTCTGTGTGTAAGTGTGAGAGTGTGCTAGGGTGTTTGTGAGAGTGAAGGTGTGTGAGTGGGAGTGAGTGAGTGAATGTGTATATGAGTGGGTGACTGTGTGTGTGTGCATGTGTGTGCCTGACAGTCTGAATATGTGGGTGTTTCTGTGTGTAGGTGTGTGAGTGTGTGTGTGACATTGTGTGAGTGTGTGTGTGACATTGTGTGAGTGTGTGTGAGTGCATGTGAATCTGTGTACGTTGGTGTGTGAGTAGGTGTGCGAGAGCTTGTGGCAGTGTGTGAGTGTGTGTGTTTGTGACATTCTGTGAATGTGTGTTGGTGTCTCTGTGTGTGTAGATGTGTGAGTGCAGCAGTGTGTGAGTGTGTGAGTGCGAATGAGTCTGTGAGTGTGTGCGGGTGTGAGTGTGTTTCTTTGTGAAATTTCAGTTGCGTGAGTTGGAGTGATTGTGTGAGTGTGTATATAAGTGTGCGATAGTGTGTGAGTGTGTGTGATTGTGTGTGAGTATGTGTGTGTGCCTATATGTGTTTGTGTCTATGTGTAGGTGCGTAATTGTGTGTGTGCTACTGTGTGTGAGAATGTGGGTGTTTCTGTGTGTAGGTGTGTGAATGTGTGAGTGTGTTTGTGAGAGTGTAGTTGTGTGAGTGTTTGTGTGTGTGAGTGTGTATACGGGTGTGTGATTGTGTCTGAGTTTTTGTGATTGTGTGTGAGAATGTGAGTGAATGTGTCTATGTGTATGTGTGTGAGTGTGTGAAACAGTGTCTCAGTCTTCGTGATTTTGTGTGGGTGTGTGAGAGTGTGTGTGAGCGTTTGAGTGTAGGTGTGTCTTTTTGAGTGCCTTTGTGGTTATTATATGTGTGTGAGTGAAAGTGTGTGTGTAAGTGTGAGTGGGAGTGAGAGTGGGACTGTGTGTACGAGTGTGTTATTGTGTGTGATTGTGTTTGTGGGTGAGTGTCTGAGCGTCTTTGTGTGCAGGTGTGTGTGTCTGACGGTTTTAGTGTGGGTGTGAGTGCATGTGACTCTGTGAGAGTGTGTGTGTAGTTGTGTGAGTGGGAGTGAGTGTGTGAATGTGTATACGATTGGGTGACTGTGTGTGAGTGTGTGTGATTGTGTGTGAGAATGTGTGTGAGTGAGTCTGTGTGTGTAGGTGTGTGATTGTGCCGAACCCTGTGTGATTGTGTGTGTTTGTGAGGGTGTGTGACAGTGTGTGTGAGTGTAGGAGTGTCTGAGTGCCTGTGTGATTTCTGTATGTGAGTGTGTGTGTGTTTGATGATGCGTTTGTTTGTGTGTGTGCAGGTGTGTTAGTGGGAGTGAGTGTGAATACGAGTGTGTGATTGTGTGTGAGTGTTTTTGTCTGTGAGTGGCTGTGAGTGTGTCTGTGAGTGCAGGTGAGAGTGCGTGACTATTTGTGAGTGTGTGTGTGATTGCATGTGAGCCTGTGTTTGTGTGTTGGTTTGTTTGTGTGTGTAGGTGTGCGTGTGTGTTTGACAGTGTTTGAGTGAGTGTTAGTGCGTGTGTGTCTGTAAGTGTTTGTGTGAGTAGGTGTGTGAGTGTGTGTGACCGGGTGATTGTGTGTGTGAATGCGTGTGAGTCTGTGTGTCTGTGTGTTTGTGGGTGTGTCTACATGTGTGTAGGTGTGTGACTGTTTATGGCACTGTGTCATTGTGCGTGAGTGCTCATGTGTCTGTGTGTGTGTGTGAGTTTGTGAGAGTGTAGGTGTGATTGGGAATGAGTGTGTGAGTGTGTATATGAGTGTGTCATTGTGTTTGTGTGTGTGTGTGAGTGTGTTTTGTTTAGGTGTGTGCGTGACATTTTGTGTGTCTATGTGTGAGTGTATTTTTGTCTGAGTGTGTGTGTCTGTGTGTAAGTGTGAGAGTGTGCTAGGGTGTTTGTGAGAGTGAAGGTGTGTGAGTGGGAGTGAGTGAGTGAATGTGTATATGAGTAGGTGACTGTGTGTGTGTGCATGTGTGTGCCTGACAGTCTGAATATGTGGGTGTTTCTGTGTGTAGGTGTGTGAGTGTGTGTGTGACATTGTATGAGTGTGTGTGTGACATTGTGTGAGTGTGTGTGTGAGTGCATGTTAATCTGTGTGCGTTGGTGAGTGAGTAGGTGTGCGAGAGCTTGTGGCAGTGTGTGAGTGTGTGTGTTTGTGACATTCTGTGAATGTGTGTTGGTGTCTCTGTGTGTGTAATGTGTGAGTGCAGCAGTGTGTGAGTGTGTGAGTGCGAATGAGTCTGTGAGTGTGTGCGGGTGTGAGTGTGTTTCTTTGTGAAATTTCAGTTGCGTGAGTTGGAGTGATTGTGTGAGTGTGTATATAAGTGTGCGATAGTGTGTGAGTGTGTGTGATTGTGTGTGAGTATGTGTGTGTGCCTATATGTGTTTGTGTCTATGTGTAGGTGCGTAATTGTGTGTGTGCTATTGTGTGTGAGAATGTGGTTGTTTCTGTGTGTAGGTGTGTGAATGTGTGAGTGTGTTTGTGAGAGTGTAGTTGTGTGCGTGTTTGTGTGTGTGTGAGTGTGTATACGGGTGTGTGATTGTGTCTGAGTTTTTGTGATTGTGTGTGAGAATGTGAGTGAATGTGTCTGTGTGTATGTGTGTGAGTGTGTGAAACAGTGTCTCAGTCTTCGTGATTTTGTGTGGGTGTGTGAGAGTGTGTGTGAGCGTTTGAGTGTAGGTGTGTCTTTTTGAGTGCCTTTGTGGTTATTATATGTGTGTGTGTGAAAGTGTGTGTGTAAGTGTGAGTGGGAGTGAGAGTGGGAGTATGTGTACGAGTGTGTTATTGTGTGTGATTGTGTTTGTGGGTGAGTGTCTGAGCGTCTTTGTGTGCAGGTGTGTGTGTCTGACGGTTTTAGTGTGGGTGTGAGTGCATGTGACTCTGTGAGAGTGTGTGTGTAGTTGTGTGAGTGGGAGTGAGTGTGTGAATGTGTATACGATTGGGTGACTGTGTGTGAGAATGTGTGTGTGTGAGTCTGTGTGTGTAGGTGTGTGATTGTGCCGAACCCTGTGTGATTGTGTGTGTTTGTGAGGGTGTGTGACAGTGTGTGTGAGTGTAGGAGTGTCTGAGTGCCTGTGTGATTTCTGTATGTGAGTGTGTGTGTGTTTGATGATGCGTTTGTTTGTGTGTGTGTAGGTGTGTTAGTGGGAGTGAGTGTGAATACGAGTGTGTGATTGTGTGTGAGTGTTTTTGTCTGTGAGTGGCTGTGAGTGTGTCTGTGTGTGCAGGTGAGGGTGCGTGACTGTGAGTGTGTGTGTGATTGCATGTGAGCCTGTGTTTGTGTGTTGGTTTGTTTGTGTGTGTAGGTGTGCGTGTGTGTTTGACAGTGTTTGAGTGAGTGTTAGTGCGTGTGTGTCTGTAAGTGTTTGTGTGAGTAGGTGTGTGAGTGTGTGTGACCGGGTGATTGTGTGTGTGAATGCGTGTGAGTCTGTGTGTCTGTGTGTTTGTGGGTGTGTCTACATGTGTGTAGGTGTGTGACTGTTTATGGCACTGTGTCATTGTGCGTGAGTGCTCATGTGTCTGTGTGTGTGTGTGAGTTTGTGAGAGTGTAGGTGTGATTGGGAATGAGTGTGTGAGTGTGTATATGAGTGTGTCATTGTGTTTGTGTGTGTGTGTGAGTGTGTTTTGTTTAGGTGTGTGCGTGACATTTTGTGTGTCTATGTGTGAGTGTATATTTGTCTGAGTGTGTGTGTCTGTGTGTAAGTGTGAGAGTGTGCTAGGGTGTTTGTGAGAGTGAAGGTGTGTGAGTGGGAGTGAGTGAGTGTATGTGTATATGAGTGGGTGACTGCGTGTGTGTGCATGTGTGTGCCTGAGAGTCTGAATATGTGGGTGTTTCTGTGTGTAGGTGTGTGAGTGTGTGTGTGACATTGTGTGAGTGTGTGTGTGACATTGTGTGAGTGTGTGTGAGTGCATGTGAATCTGTGTGCGTTGGTGTGTGAGTAGGTGTGCGAGAGCTTGTGGCAGTGTGTGAGTGTGTGTGTTTGTGACATTCTGTGAATGTGTGTTGGTGTCTCTGTGTGTGTAGATGTGTGAGTGCAGCAGTGTGTGAGTGTGTGAGTGCGAATGAGTCTGTGAGTGTGTGCGGGTGTGAGTGTGTTTCTTTGTGAAATTTCAGTTGCGTGAGTTGGAGTGATTGTGTGAGTGTGTATATAAGTGTGCGATAGTGTGTGAGTGTGTGTGATTGTGTGTGAGTATGTGTGTGTGCCTATATGTGTTTGTGTCTATGTGTAGGTGCGTAATTGTGTGTGTGCGACTGTGTGTGAGAATGTGGGTGTTTCTGTGTGTAGGTGTGTGAATGTGTGAGTGTGTTTGTGAGAGTGTACTTGTGTGAGTGTTTGTGTGTGTGTGAGTGAGTATACGGGTGTGTGATTGTGTCTGAGTTTTTGTGATTGTGTGTGAGAATGTGAGTGAATGTGTCTGTGTGTATGTGTGTGAGTGTGTGAAACAGTGTCTCAGGCTTCGTGATTTTGTGTGGGTGTGTGAGAGTGTGTGTGAGCGTTTGAGTGTAGGTGTGTCTTTTTGAGTGCCTTTGTGGTTATTATATATGTGTGTGTGTGTGAAAGTGTGTGTGTAAGTGTGAGTGGGAGTGAGAGTGGGACTGTGTGTACGAGTGTGTTATTGTGTGTGATTGTGTTTGTGGGTGAGTGTCTGAGCGTCTTTGTGTGCAGGTGTGTGTGTCTGACGGTTTTAGTGTGGGTGTGAGTGCATGTGACTGTGAGAGTGTGTGTGTAGTTGTGTGAGTGGGAGTGAGTGTGTGAATGTGTATACGATTGGGTGACTGTGTGTGAGTGTGTGTGATTGTGTGTGAGAATGTGTGTGTGTGAGTCTGTGTGTGTAGGTGTGTGATTGTGCCGAACCCTGTGTGATTGTGTGTGTTTGTGAGGGTGTGTGACAGTGTGTGTGAGTGTAGGAGTGTCTGAGTGCCTGTGTGATTTCTGTATGTGAGTGTGTGTGTGTTTGATGATGCGTTTGTTTGTGTGTGTGTAGGTGTGTTAGTGGGAGTGAGTGTGAATACGAGTGTGTGATTGTGTGTGAGTGTTTTTGTCTGTGACTGGCTGTGAGTGTGTCTGTGAGTGCAGGTGAGAGTGCGTGACTATTTGTGAGTGTGTGTGTGATCGCATGTGAGCCTGTGTTTGTGTGTTGGTTTGTTTGTGTGTGTAGGTGTGCGTGTGTGTTTGACAGTGTTTGAGTGAGTGTTAGTGCGTGTGTGTCTGTAAGTGTTTGTGTGAGTAGGTGTGTGAGTGTGTGTGACCGGGTGATTGTGTGTGTGAATGCGTGTGAGTCTGTGTGTCTGTGTGTTTGTGGGTGTGTCTACATGTGTGTAGGTGTGTGACTGTTTATGGCACTGTGTCATTGTGCGTGAGTGCTCATGTGTCTGTGTGTGTGTGTGAGTTTGTGAGAGTGTAGGTGTGATTGGGAATGAGTGTGTGAGTGTGTATATGAGTGTGTCATTGTGTTTGTGTGTGTGTGTGAGTGTGTTTTGTTTAGGTGTGTGCGTGACATTTTGTGTGTCTATGTGTGAGTGTATTTTTGTCTGAGTGTGTGTGTCTGTGTGTAAGTGTGAGAGTGTGCTAGGGTGTTTGTGAGAGTGAAGGTGTGTGAGTGGGAGTGAGTGAGTGAATGTGTATATGAGTAGGTGACTGTGTGTGTGTGCATGTGTGTGCCTGACAGTCTGAATATGTGGGTGTTTCTGTGTGTAGGTGTGTGAGTGTGTGTGTGACATTGTATGAGTGTGTGTGTGACATTGTGTGAGTGTGTGTGTGAGTGCATGTTAATCTGTGTGCGTTGGTGTGTGAGTAGGTGTGCGAGAGCTTGTGGCAGTGTGTGAGTGTGTGTGTTTGTGACATTCTGTGAATGTGTGTTGGTGTCTCTGTGTGTGTAATGTGTGAGTGCAGCAGTGTGTGAGTGTGTGAGTGCGAATGAGTCTGTGAGTGTGTGCGGGTGTGAGTGTGTTTCTTTGTGAAATTTCAGTTGCGTGAGTTGGAGTGATTGTGTGAGTGTGTATATAAGTGTGCGATAGTGTGTGAGTGTGTGTGATTGTGTGTGAGTATGTGTGTGTGCCTATATGTGTTTGTGTCTATGTGTAGGTGCGTAATTGTGTGTGTGCTATTGTGTGTGAGAATGTGGTTGTTTCTGTGTGTAGGTGTGTGAATGTGTGAGTGTGTTTGTGAGAGTGTAGTTGTGTGCGTGTTTGTGTGTGTGTGAGTGTGTATACGGGTGTGTGATTGTGTCTGAGTTTTTGTGATTGTGTGTGAGAATGTGAGTGAATGTGTCTGTGTGTATGTGTGTGAGTGTGTGAAACAGTGTCTCAGTCTTCGTGATTTTGTGTGGGTGTGTGAGAGTGTGTGTGAGCGTTTGAGTGTAGGTGTGTCTTTTTGAGTGCCTTTGTGGTTATTATATGTGTGTGTGTGAAAGTGTGTGTGTAAGTGTGAGTGGGAGTGAGAGTGGGAGTATGTGTACGAGTGTGTTATTGTGTGTGATTGTGTTTGTGGGTGAGTGTCTGAGCGTCTTTGTGTGCAGGTGTGTGTGTCTGACGGTTTTAGTGTGGGTGTGAGTGCATGTGACTCTGTGAGAGTGTGTGTGTAGTTGTGTGAGTGGGAGTGAGTGTGTGAATGTGTATACGATTGGGTGACTGTGTGTGAGTGTGTGTGTGTGTGAGTCTGTGTGTGTAGGTGTGTGATTGTGCCGAACCCTGTGTGATTGTGTGTGTTTGTGAGGGTGTGTGACAGTGTGTGTGAGTGTAGGAGTGTCTGAGTGCCTGTGTGATTTCTGTATGTGAGTGTGTGTGTGTTTGATGATGCGTTTGTTTGTGTGTGTGTAGGTGTGTTAGTGGGAGTGAGTGTGAATACGAGTGTGTGATTGTGTGTGAGTGTTTTTGTCTGTGAGTGGCTGTGAGTGTGTCTGTGAGTGCAGGTGAGGGTGCGTGACTGTGAGTGTGTGTGTGATTGCATGTGAGCCTGTGTTTGTGTGTTGGTTTGTTTGTGTGTGTAGGTGTGCGTGTGTGTTTGACAGTGTTTGAGTGAGTGTTAGTGCGTGTGTGTCTGTAAGTGTTTGTGTGAGTAGGTGTGTGAGTGTGTGTGACCGGGTGATTGTGTGTGTGAATGCGTGTGAGTCTGTGTGTCTGTGTGTTTGTGGGTGTGTCTACATGTGTGTAGGTGTGTGACTGTTTATGGCACTGTCATTGTGCGTGAGTGCTCATGTGTCTGTGTGTGTGTGTGAGTTTGTGAGAGTGTAGGTGTGATTGGGAATGAGTGTGTGAGTGTGTATATGAGTGTGTCATTGTGTTTGTGTGTGTGTGTGAGTGTGTTTTGTTTAGGTGTGTGCGTGACATTTTGTGTGTCTATGTGTGAGTGTATTTTTGTCTGAGTGTGTGTGTCTGTGTGTAAGTGTGAGAGTGTGCTAGGGTGTTTGTGAGAGTGAAGGTGTGTGAGTGGGAGTGAGTGAGTGAATGTGTATATGAGTGGGTGACTGCGTGTGTGTGCATGTGTGTGCCTGAGAGTCTGAATATGTGGGTGTTTCTGTGTGTAGGTGTGAGTGTGTGTGTGACATTGTGTGAGTGTGTGTGTGACATTGTGTGAGTGTGTGTGAGTGCATGTGAATCTGTGTGCGTTGGTGTGTGAGTAGGTGTGCGAGAGCTTGTGGCAGTGAGTGAGTGTGTGTGTTTGTGACATTCTGTGAATGTGTGTTGGTGTCTCTGTGTGTGTAGATGTGTGAGTGCAGCAGTGTGTGAGTGTGTGAGTGCGAATGAGTCTGTGAGTGTGTGCGGGTGTGAGTGTGTTTCTTTGTGAAATTTCAGTTGCGTGAGTTGGAGTGATTGTGTGAGTGTGTATATAAGTGTGCGATAGTGTGTGAGTGTGTGTGATTGTGTGTGAGTATGTGTGTGTGCCTATATGTGTTTGTGTCTATGTGTAGGTGCGTAATTGTGTGTGTGCGATTGTGTGTGAGAATGTGGTTGTTTCTGTGTGTAAGTGTGGGAATGTGTGAGTGTGTTTGTGAGAGTGTAGTTGTGTGCGTGTTTGTGTGTGTGTGAGTGTGTATACGGGTGTGTGATTGTGTCTGAGTTTTCGTGATTGTGTGTGAGAATGTGAGTGAATGTGTCTGTGTATGTGTGTGAGTGTGTGAAACAGTGTCTCAGTCTTCGTGATTTTGTGTGGGTGTGTGAGAGTGTGTGTGAGCGTTTGAGTGTAGGTGTGTCTTTTTGAGTGCCTTTGTGGTTATTATATGTGTGTGTGTGAAAGTGTGTGTGTAAGTGTGAGTGGGAGTGAGAGTGGGACTGTGTTTACGAGTGTGTTATTGTGTGTGATTGTGTTTGTGGGTGAGTGTCTGAGCGTCTTTGTGTGCAGGTGTGTGTGTCTGACGGTTTTAGTGTGGGTGTGAGTGCATGTGACTCTGTGAGAGTGTGTGTGTAGTTGTGTGAGTGGGAGTGAGTGTGTGAATGTGTATACGATTGGGTGACTGTGTGTGAGAATGTGTGTGTGTGAGTCTGTGTGTAGGTGTGTGATTGTGCCGAACCCTGTGTGATTGTGTGTGTTTGTGAGGGTGTGTGACAGTGTGTGTGAGTGTAGGAGTGTCTGAGTGCCTGTGTGATTTCTGTATGTGAGTGTGTGTGTGTTTGATGATGCGTTTGTTTGTGTGTGTGTAGGTGTGTTAGTGGGAGTGAGTGTGAATACGAGTGTGTGATTGTGTGTGAGTGTTTTTGTCTGTGAGTGGCTGTGAGTGTGTCTGTGAGTGCAGGTGAGGGTGCGTGACTATTTGTGAGTGTGTGTGTGATTGCATGTGAGCCTGTGTTTGTGTGTTGGTTTGTTTGTGTGTGTAGGTGTGCGTGTGTGTTTGACAGTGTTTGAGTGAGTGTTAGTGCGTGTGCGTCTGTAAGTGTTTGTGTGAGTAGGTGTGTGAGTGTGTGTGACCGGGTGATTGTGTGTGTGAATGCGTGTGAGTCTGTGTGTCTGTGTGTTTGTGGGTGTGTCTACATGTGTGTAGGTGTGTGACTGTTTATGGCACTGTGTCATTGTGCGTGAGTGCTCATGTGTCTGTGTGTGTGTGTGAGTTTGTGAGAGTGTAGGTGTGATTGGGAATGAGTGTGTGAGTGTGTATATGAGTGTGTCATTGTGTTTGTGTGTGTGTGTGAGTGTGTTTTGTTTAGGTGTGTGCGTGACATTTTGTGTGTCTATGTGTGAGTGTATATTTGTCTGAGTGTGTGTGTCTGTGTGTAAGTGTGAGAGTGTGCTAGGGTGTTTGTGAGAGTGAAGGTGTGTGAGGGGGAGTGAGTGAGTGTATGTGTATATGAGTGGGTGACTGCGTGTGTGTGCATGTGTGTGCCTGAGAGTCTGAATATGTGGGTGTTTCTGTGTGTAGGTGTGTGAGTGTGTGTGTGACATTGTGTGAGTGTGTGTGTGACATTGTGTGAGTGTGTGTGAGTGCATGTGAATCTGTGTGCGTTGGTGTGTGAGTAGGTGTGCGAGAGCTTGTGGCAGTGTGTGAGTGTGTGTGTTTGTGACATTCTGTGAATGTGTGTTGGTGTCTCTGTGTGTGTAGATGTGTGAGTGCAGCAGTGTGTGAGTGTGTGAGTGCGAATGAGTCTGTGAGTGTGTGCGGGTGTGAGTGTGTTTCTTTGTGAAATTTCAGTTGCGTGAGTTGGAGTGATTGTGTGAGTGTGTATATAAGTGTGCGATAGTGTGTGAGTGTGTGTGATTGTGTGTGAGTATGTGTGTGTGCCTATATGTGTTTGTGTCTATGTGTAGGTGCGTAATTGTGTGTGTGCGACTGTGTGTGAGAATGTGGGTGTTTCTGTGTGTAGGTGTGTGAATGTGTGAGTGTGTTTGTGAGAGTGTACTTGTGTGAGTGTTTGTGTGTGTGTGAGTGAGTATACGGGTGTGTGATTGTGTCTGAGTTTTTGTGATTGTGTGTGAGAATGTGAGTGAATGTGTCTGTGTGTATGTGTGTGAGTGTGTGAAACAGTGTCTCAGGCTTCGTGATTTTGTGTGGGTGTGTGAGAGTGTGTGTGAGCGTTTGAGTGTAGGTGTGTCTTTTTGAGTGCCTTTGTGGTTATTATATGTGTGTGTGTGTGAAAGTGTGTGTGTAAGTGTGAGTGGGAGTGAGAGTGGGACTGTGTGTACGAGTGTGTTCTTGTGTGTGATTGTGTTTGTGGGTGAGTGTCTGAGCGTCTTTGTGTGCAGGTGTGTGTGTCTGACGGTTTTAGTGTGGGTGTGAGTGCATGTGACTCTGTGAGAGTGTGTGTGTAGTTGTGTGAGTGGGAGTGAGTGTGTGAATGTGTATACGATTGGGTGACTGTGTGTGAGTGTGTGTGATTGTGTGTGAGAATGTGTGTGTGTGAGTCTGTGTGTGTAGGTGTGTGATTGTGCCGAACCCTGTGTGATTGTGTGTGTTTGTGAGGGTGTGTGACAGTGTGTGTGAGTGTAGGAGTGTCTGAGTGCCTGTGTGATTTCTGTATGTGAGTGTGTGTGTGTTTGATGATGCGTTTGTTTGTGTGTGTGTAGGTGTGTTAGTGGGAGTGAGTGTGAATACGAGTGTGTGATTGTGTGTGAGTGTTTTTGTCTGTGACTGGCTGTGAGTGTGTCTGTGAGTGCAGGTGAGAGTGCGTGACTATTTGTGAGTGTGTGTGTGTGATTGCATGTGAGCCTGTGTTTGTGTGTTGGTTTGTTTGTGTGTGTAGGTGTGCGTGTGTGTTTGACAGTGTTTGAGTGAGTGTTAGTGCGTGTGTGTCTGTAAGTGTTTGTGTGAGTAGGTGTGTGAGTGTGTGTGACCGGGTGATTGTGTGTGTGAATGCGTGTGAGTCTGTGTGTCTGTGTGTTTGTGGGTGTGTCTACATGTGTGTAGGTGTGTGACTGTTTATGGCACTGTGTCATTGTGCGTGAGTGCTCATGTGTCTGTGTGTGTGTGTGAGTTTGTGAGAGTGTAGGTGTGATTGGGAATGAGTGTGTGAGTGTGTATATGAGTGTGTCATTGTGTTTGTGTGTGTGTGTGAGTGTGTTTTGTTTAGGTGTGTGCGTGACATTTTGTGTGTCTATGTGTGAGTGTATTTTTGTCTGAGTGTGTGTGTCTGTGTGTAAGTGTGAGAGTGTGCTAGGGTGTTTGTGAGAGTGAAGGTGTGTGAGTGGGAGTGAGTGAGTGAATGTGTATATGAGTAGGTGACTGTGTGTGTGTGCATGTGTGTGCCTGACAGTCTGAATATGTGGGTGTTTCTGTGTGTAGGTGTGTGAGTGTGTGTGTGACATTGTATGAGTGTGTGTGTGACATTGTGTGAGTGTGTGTGTGAGTGCATGTGAATCTGTGTGCGTTGGTGTGTGAGTAGGTGTGCGAGAGCTTGTGGCAGTGTGTGAGTGTGTGTGTTTGTGACATTCTGTGAATGTGTGTTGGTGTCTCTGTGTGTGTAATGTGTGAGTGCAGCAGTGTGTGAGTGTGTGAGTGCGAATGAGTCTGTGAGTGTGTGCGGGTGTGAGTGTGTTTCTTTGTGAAATTTCAGTTGCGTGAGTTGGAGTGATTGTGTGAGTGTGTATATAAGTGTGCGATAGTGTGTGAGTGTGTGTGATTGTGTGTGAGTATGTGTGTGTGCCTATATGTGTTTGTGTCTATGTGTATGTGCGTAATTGTGTGTGTGCTATTGTGTGTGAGAATGTGGTTGTTTCTGTGTGTAGGTGTGTGAATGTGTGAGTGTGTTTGTGAGAGTGTAGTTGTGTGCGTGTTTGTGTGTGTGTGAGTGTGTATACGGGTGTGTGATTGTGTCTGAGTTTTTGTGATTGTGTGTGAGAATGTGAGTGAATGTGTCTGTGTGTATGTGTGTGAGTGTGTGAAACAGTGTCTCAGTCTTCGTGATTTTGTGTGGGTGTGTGAGAGTGTGTGTGAGCGTTTGAGTGTAGGTGTGTCTTTTTGAGTGCCTTTGTGGTTATTATATGTGTGTGTGTGAAAGTGTGTGTGTAAGTGTGAGTGGGAGTGAGAGTGGGACTGTGTGTACGAGTGTGTTATTGTGTGTGATTGTGTTTGTGGGTGAGTGTCTGAGCGTCTTTGTGTGCAGGTGTGTGTGTCTGACGGTTTTAGTGTGGGTGTGAGTGCATGTGACTCTGTGAGAGTGTGTGTGTAGTTGTGTGAGTGGGAGTGAGTGTGTGAATGTGTATACGATTGGGTGACTGTGTGTGAGAATGTGTGTGTGTGAGTCTGTGTGTGTAGGTGTGTGATTGTGCCGAACCCTGTGTGATTGTGTGTGTTTGTGAGGGTGTGTGACAGTGTGTGTGAGTGTAGGAGTGTCTGAGTGCCTGTGTGATTTCTGTATGTGAGTGTGTGTGTGTTTGATGATGCGTTTGTTTGTGTGTGTGTAGGTGTGTTAGTGGGAGTGAGTGTGAATACGAGTGTGTGATTGTGTGTGAGTGTTTTTGTCTGTGAGTGGCTGTGAGTGTGTCTGTGAGTGCAGGTGAGGGTGCGTGACTGTGAGTGTGTGTGTGATTGCATGTGAGCCTGTGTTTGTGTGTTGGTTTGTTTGTGTGTGTAGGTGTGCGTGTGTGTTTGACAGTGTTTGAGTGAGTGTTAGTGCATGTGTGTCTGTAAGTGTTTGTGTGAGTAGGTGTGTGAGTGTGTGTGACCGGGTGATTGTGTGTGTGAATGCGTGTGAGTCTGTGTGTCTGTGTGTTTGTGGGTGTGTCTACATGTGTGTAGGTGTGTGACTGTTTATGGCACTGTGTCATTGTGCGTGAGTGCTCATGTGTCTGTGTGTGTGTGTGAGTTTGTGAGAGTGTAGGTGTGATTGGGAATGAGTGTGTGAGTGTGTATATGAGTGTGTCATTGTGTTTGTGTGTGTGTGTGAGTGTGTTTTGTTTAGGTGTGTGCGTGACATTTTGTGTGTCTATGTGTGAGTGTATTTTTGTCTGAGTGTGTGTGTCTGTGTGTAAGTGTGAGAGTGTGCTAGGGTGTTTGTGAGAGTGAAGGTGTGTGAGTGGGAGTGAGTGAGTGAATGTGTATATGAGTGGGTGACTGCGTGTGTGTGCATGTGTGTGCCTGACAGTCTGAATATGTGGGTGTTTCTGTGTGTAGGTGTGTGAGTGTGTGTGTGACATTGTGTGAGTGTGTGTGTGACATTGTGTGAGTGTGTGTGAGTGCATGTGAATCTGTGTGCGTTGGTGTGTGAGTAGGTGTGCGAGAGCTTGTGGCAGTGTGTGAGTGTGTGTGTTTGTGACATTCTGTGAATGTGTGTTGGTGTCTCTGTGTGTGTAGATGTGTGAGTGCAGCAGTGTGTGAGTGTGTGAGTGCGAATGAGTCTGTGAGTGTGTGCGGGTGTGAGTGTGTTTCTTTGTGAAATTTCAGTTGCGTGAGTTGGAGTGATTGTGTGAGTGTGTATATAAGTGTGCGATAGTGTGTGAGTGTGTGTGATTGTGTGTGAGTATGTGTGTGTGCCTATATGTGTTTGTGTCTATGTGTAGGTGCGTAATTGTGTGTGTGCGATTGTGTGTGAGAATGTGGTTGTTTCTGTGTGTAGGTGTGTGAATGTGTGAGTGTGTTTGTGAGAGTGTAGTTGTGTGCGTGTTTGTGTGTGTGTGAGTGTGTATACGGGTGTGTGATTGTGTCTGAGTTTTCGTGATTGTGTGTGAGAATGTGAGTGAATGTGTCTGTGTATGTGTGTGAGTGTGTGAAACAGTGTCTCAGTCTTCGTGATTTTGTGTGGGTGTGTGAGAGTGTGTGTGAGCGTTTGAGTGTAGGTGTGTCTTTTTGAGTGCCTTTGTGGTTATTATATGTGTGTGTGTGAAAGTGTGTGTGTAAGTGTGAGTGGGAGTGAGAGTGGGACTGTGTGTACGAGTGTGTTATTGTGTGTGATTGTGTTTGTGGGTGAGTGTCTCAGCGTCTTTGTGTGCAGGTGTGTGTGTCTGACGGTTTTAGTGTGGGTGTGAGTGCATGTGACTCTGTGAGAGTGTGTGTGTAGTTGTGTGAGTGGGAGTGAGTGTGTGAATGTGTATACGATTGGGTGACTGTGTGTGAGAATGTGTGTGTGTGAGTCTGTGTGTGTAGGTGTGTGATTGTGCCGAACCCTGTGTGATTGTGTGTGTTTGTGAGGGTGTGTGACAGTGTGTGTGAGTGTAGGAGTGTCTGAGTGCCTGTGTGATTTCTGTATGTGAGTGTGTGTGTGTTTGATGATGCGTTTGTTTGTGTGTGTGTAGGTGTGTTAGTGGGAGTGAGTGTGAATACGAGTGTGTGATTGTGTGTGAGTGTTTTTGTCTGTGAGTGGCTGTGAGTGTGTCTGTGAGTGCAGGTGAGGGTGCGTGACTGTGAGTGTGTGTGTGATTGCATGTGAGCCTGTGTTTGTGTGTTGGTTTGTTTGTGTGTGTAGGTGTGCGTGTGTGTTTGACAGTGTTTGAGTGAGTGTTAGTGCGTGTGTGTCTGTAAGTGTTTGTGTGAGTAGGTGTGTGAGTGTGTGTGACCGGGTGATTGTGTGTGTGAATGCGTGTGAGTCTGTGTGTCTGTGTGTTTGTGGGTGTGTCTACATGTGTGTAGGTGTGTGACTGTTTATGGCACTGTGTCATTGTGCGTGAGTGCTCATGTGTCTGTGTGTGTGTGTGAGTTTGTGAGAGTGTAGGTGTGATTGGGAATGAGTGTGTGAGTGTGTATATGAGTGTGTCATTGTGTTTGTGTGTGTGTGTGAGTGTGTTTTGTTTAGGTGTGTGCGTGACATTTTGTGTGTCTATGTGTGAGTGTATTTTTGTCTGAGTGTGTGTGTCTGTGTGTAAGTGTGAGAGTGTGCTAGGGTGTTTGTGAGAGTGAAGGTGTGTGAGTGGGAGTGAGTGAGTGAATGTGTATATGAGTGGGTGACTGCGTGTGTGTGCATGTGTGTGCCTGACAGTCTGAATATGTGGGTGTTTCTGTGTGTAGGTGTGTGAGTGTGTGTGTGACATTGTGTGAGTGTGTGTGTGACATTGTGTGAGTGTGTGTGAGTGCATGTGAATCTGTGTGCGTTGGTGTGTGAGTAGGTGTGCGAGAGCTTGTGGCAGTGAGTGAGTGTGTGTGTTTGTGACATTCTGTGAATGTGTGTTGGTGTCTCTGTGTGTGTAGATGTGTGAGTGCAGCAGTGTGTGAGTGTGTGAGTGCGAATGAGTCTGTGAGTGTGTGCGGGTGTGAGTGTGTTTCTTTGTGAAATTTCAGTTGCGTGAGTTGGAGTGATTGTGTGAGTGTGTATATAAGTGTGCGATAGTGTGTGAGTGTGTGTGATTGTGTGTGAGTATGTGTGTGTGCCTATATGTGTTTGTGTCTATGTGTAGGTGCGTAATTGTGTGTGTGCGATTGTGTGTGAGAATGTGGTTGTTTCTGTGTGTAGGTGTGGGAATGTGTGAGTGTGTTTGTGAGAGTGTAGTTGTGTGCGTGTTTGTGTGTGTGTGAGTGTGTATACGGGTGTGTGATTGTGTCTGAGTTTTCGTGATTGTGTGTGAGAATGTGAGTGAATGTGTCTGTGTATGTGTGTGAGTGTGTGAAACAGTGTCTCAGTCTTCGTGATTTTGTGTGGGTGTGTGAGAGTGTGTGTGAGCGTTTGAGTGTAGGTGTGTCTTTTTGAGTGCCTTTGTGGTTATTATATGTGTGTGAGTGAAAGTGTGTGTGTAAGTGTGAGTGGGAGTGAGAGTGGGACTGTGTGTACGAGTGTGTTATTGTGTGTGATTGTGTTTGTGGGTGAGTGTCTGAGCGTCTTTGTGTGCAGGTGTGTGTGTCTGACGGTTTTAGTGTGGGTGTGAGTGCATGTGACTCTGTGAGAGTGTATGTGTAGTTGTGTGAGTGGGAGTGAGTGTGTGAATGTGTATACGATTGGGTGACTGTGTGTGAGTGTGTGTGATTGTGTGTGAGAATGTGTGTGAGTGAGTCTGTGTGTGTAGGTGTGTGATTGTGCCGAACCCTGTGTGATTGTGTGTGTTTGTGAGGGTGTGTGACAGTGTGTGTGAGTGTAGGAGTGTCTGAGTGCCTGTGTGATTTCTGTATGTGAGTGTGTGTGTGTTTGATGATGCGTTTGTTTGTGTGTGTGTAGGTGTGTTAGTGGGAGTGAGTGTGAATACGAGTGTGTGATTGTGTGTGAGTGTTTTTGTCTGTGAGTGGCTGTGAGTGTGTCTGTGAGTGCAGGTGAGGGTGCGTGACTATTTGTGAGTGTGTGTGTGATTGCATGTGAGCCTGTGTTTGTGTGTTGGTTTGTTTGTGTGTGTAGGTGTGCGTGTGTGTTTGACAGTGTTTGAGTGAGTGTTAGTGCATGTGTGTCTGTAAGTGTTTGTGTGAGTAGGTGTGTGAGTGTGTGTGACCGGGTGATTGTGTGTGTGAATGCGTGTGAGTCTGTGTGTCTGTGTGTTTGTGGGTGTGTCTACATGTGTGTAGGTGTGTGACTGTTTATGGCACTGTGTCATTGTGCGTGAGTGCTCATGTGTCTGTGTGTGTGTGTGAGTTTGTGAGAGTGTAGGTGTGATTGGGAATGAGTGTGTGAGTGTGTATATGAGTGTGTCATTGTGTTTGTGTGTGTGTGTGAGTGTGTTTTGTTTAGGTGTGTGCGTGACATTTTGTGTGTCTATGTGTGAGTGTATTTTTGTCTGAGTGTGTGTGTCTGTGTGTAAGTGTGAGAGTGTGCTAGGGTGTTTGTGAGAGTGAAGGTGTGTGAGTGGGAGTGAGTGAGTGAATGTGTATATGAGTGGGTGACTGCGTGTGTGTGCATGTGTGTGCCTGACAGTCTGAATATGTGGGTGTTTCTGTGTGTAGGTGTGTGAGTGTGTGTGTGACATTGTGTGAGTGTGTGTGTGACATTGTGTGAGTGTGTGTGAGTGCATGTGAATCTGTGTGCGTTGGTGTGTGAGTAGGTGTGCGAGAGCTTGTGGCAGTGTGTGAGTGTGTGTGTTTGTGACATTCTGTGAATGTGTGTTGGTGTCTCTGTGTGTGTAGATGTGTGAGTGCAGCAGTGTGTGAGTGTGTGAGTGCGAATGAGTCTGTGAGTGTGTGCGGGTGTGAGTGTGTTTCTTTGTGAAATTTCAGTTGCGTGAGTTGGAGTGATTGTGTGAGTGTGTATATAAGTGTGCGATAGTGTGTGAGTGTGTGTGATTGTGTGTGAGTATGTGTGTGTGCCTATATGTGTTTGTGTCTATGTGTAGGTGCGTAATTGTGTGTGTGCGATTGTGTGTGAGAATGTGGTTGTTTCTGTGTGTAGGTGTGTGAATGTGTGAGTGTGTTTGTGAGAGTGTAGTTGTGTGCGTGTTTGTGTGTGTGTGAGTGTGTATACGGGTGTGTGATTGTGTCTGAGTTTTCGTGATTGTGTGTGAGAATGTGAGTGAATGTGTCTGTGTATGTGTGTGAGTGTGTGAAACAGTGTCTCAGTCTTCGTGATTTTGTGTGGGTGTGTGAGAGTGTGTGTGAGCGTTTGAGTGTAGGTGTGTCTTTTTGAGTGCCTTTGTGGTTATTATATGTGTGTGTGTGAAAGTGTGTGTGTAAGTGTGAGTGGGAGTGAGAGTGGGACTGTGTGTACGAGTGTGTTATTGTGTGTGATTGTGTTTGTGGGTGAGTGTCTGAGCGTCTTTGTGTGCAGGTGTGTGTGTCTGACGGTTTTAGTGTGGGTGTGAGTGCATGTGACTCTGTGAGAGTGTGTGTGTAGTTGTGTGAGTGGGAGTGAGTGTGTGAATGTGTATACGATTGGGTGACTGTGTGTGAGTGTGTGTGATTGTGTGTGAGAATGTGTGTGTGAGTCTGTGTGTGTAGGTGTGTGATTGTGCCGAACCCTGTGTGATTGTGTGTGTTTGTGAGGGTGTGTGACAGTGTGTGTGAGTGTAGGAGTGTCTGAGTGCCTGTGTGATTTCTGTATGTGAGTGTGTGTGTGTTTGATGATGCGTTTGTTTGTGTGTGTGTAGGTGTGTTAGTGGGAGTGAGTGTGAATACGAGTGTGTGATTGTGTGTGAGTGTTTTTGTCTGTGAGTGGCTGTGAGTGTGTCTGTGTGTGCAGGTGAGAGTGCGTAACTATTTGTGAGTGTGTGTGTGATTGCATGTGAGCCTGTGTTTGTGTGTTGGTTTGTTTGTGTGTGTAGGTGTGCGTGTGTGTTTGACAGTGTTTGAGTGTGTGTTAGTGCATGTGTGTCTGTAAGTGTTTGTGTGAGTAGGTGTGTGAGTGTGTGTGACCGGGTGATTGTGTGTGTGAATGCGTGTGAGTCTGTGTGTCTGTGTGTTTGTGGGTGTGTCTACATGTGTGTAGGTGTGTGACTGTTTATGGCACTGTGTCATTGTGCGTGAGTGCTCATGTGTCTGTGTGTGTGTGTGAGTTTGTGAGAGTGTAGGTGTGATTGGGAATGAGTGTGTGAGTGTGTATATGAGTGTGTCATTGTGTTTGTGTGTGTGTGTGAGTGTGTTTTGTTTAGGTGTGTGCGTGACATTTTGTGTGTCTATGTGTGAGTGTATTTTTGTCTGAGTGTGTGTGTCTGTGTGTAAGTGTGAGAGTGTGCTAGGGTGTTTGTGAGAGTGAAGGTGTGTGAGTGGGAGTGAGTGAGTGAATGTGTATATGAGTGGGTGACTGTGTGTGTGTGCATGTGTGTGCCTGACAGTCTGAATATGTGGGTGTTTCTGTGTGTAGGTGTGTGAGTGTGTGTGTGACATTGTGTGAGTGTGTGTGTGACATTGTGTGAGTGTGTGTGAGTGCATGTGAATCTGTGTGTGTTGGTGTGTGAGTAGGTGTGTGAGAGCTTGTGGCAGTGTGTGAGTGTGTGTGTTTGTGACATTCTGTGAATGTGTGTTGGTGTCTCTGTGTGTGTAGATGTGTGAGTGCAGCAGTGTGTGAGTGTGTGAGTGCGAATGAGTCTGTGAGTGTGTGCGGGTGTGAGTGTGTTTCTTTGTGAAATTTCAGTTGCGTGAGTTGGAGTGATTGTGTGAGTGTGTATATAAGTGTGCGATAGTGTGTGAGTGTGTGTGATTGTGTGTGAGTATGTGTGTGTGCCTATATGTGTTTGTGTCTATGTGTAGGTGCGTAATTGTGTGTGTGCGATTGTGTGTGAGAATGTGGTTGTTTCTGTGTGTAGGTGTGTGAATGTGTGAGTGTGTTTGTGAGAGTGTAGTTGTGTGCGTGTTTGTGTGTGTGTGAGTGTGTATACGGGTGTGTGATTGTGTCTGATTTTGTGATTGTGTGTGAGAATGTGAGTGAATGTGTCTGTGTGTATGTGTGTGAGTGTGTGAAACAGTGTCTCAGTCTTCGTGATTTTGTGTGGGTGTGTGAGAGTGTGTGTGAGCGTTTGAGTGTAGGTGTGTCTTTTTGAGTGCCTTTGTGGTTATTATATGTGTGTGTGTGAAAGTGTGTGTGTAAGTGTGAGTGGGAGTGAGAGTGGGACTGTGTGTACGAGTGTGTTATAGTGTGTGATTGTGTTTGTGGGTGAGTGTCTGAGCGTCTTTGTGTGCAGGTGTGTGTGTCTGACGGTTTTAGTGTGGGTGTGAGTGCATGTGACTCTGTGAGAGTGTGTGTGTAGTTGTGTGAGTGGGAGTGAGTGTGTGAATGTGTATACGATTGGGTGACTGTGTGTGAGTGTGTGTGATTGTGTGTGAGAATGTGTGTGTGTGAGTCTGTGTGTGTAGGTGTGTGATTGTGCCGAACCCTGTGTGATTGTGTGTGTTTGTGAGGGTGTGTGACAGTGTGTGTGAGTGTAGGAGTGTCTGAGTGCCTGTGTGATTTCTGTATGTGAGTGTGTGTGTGTTTGATGATGCGTTTGTTTGTGTGTGTGTAGGTGTGTTAGTGGGAGTGAGTGTGAATACGAGTGTGTGATTGTGTGTGAGTGTTTTTGTCTGTGAGTGGCTGTGAGTGTGTCTGTGAGTGCAGGTGAGGGTGCGTGACTGTGAGTGTGTGTGTGATTGCATGTGAGCCTGTGTTTGTGTGTTGGTTTGTTTGTGTGTGTAGGTGTGCGTGTGTGTTTGACAGTGTTTGAGTGAGTGTTAGTGCGTGTGTGTCTGTAAGTGTTTGTGTGAGTAGGTGTGTGAGTGTGTGTGACCGGGTGATTGTGTGTGTGAATGCGTGTGAGTCTGTGTGTCTGTGTGTTTGTGGGTGTGTCTACATGTGTGTAGGTGTGTGACTGTTTATGGCACTGTGTCATTGTGCGTGAGTGCTCATGTGTCTGTGTGTGTGTGTGAGTTTGTGAGAGTGTAGGTGTGATTGGGAATGAGTGTGTGAGTGTGTATATGAGTGTGTCATTGTGTTTGTGTGTGTGTGTGAGTGTGTTTTGTTTAGGTGTGTGCGTGACATTTTGTGTGTCTATGTGTGAGTGTATTTTTGTCTGAGTGTGTGTGTCTGTGTGTAAGTGTGAGAGTGTGCTAGGGTGTTTGTGAGAGTGAAGGTGTGTGAGTGGGAGTGAGTGAGTGAATGTGTATATGAGTGGGTGACTGCGTGTGTGTGCATGTGTGTGCCTGACAGTCTGAATATGTGGGTGTTTCTGTGTGTAGGTGTGTGAGTGTGTGTGTGACATTGTGTGAGTGTGTGTGTGACATTGTGTGAGTGTGTGTGAGTGCATGTGAATCTGTGTGCGTTGGTGTGTGAGTAGGTGTGCGAGAGCTTGTGGCAGTGAGTGAGTGTGTGTGTTTGTGACATTCTGTGAATGTGTGTTGGTGTCTCTGTGTGTGTAGATGTGTGAGTGCAGCAGTGTGTGAGTGTGTGAGTGCGAATGAGTCTGTGAGTGTGTGCGGGTGTGAGTGTGTTTCTTTGTGAAATTTCAGTTGCGTGAGTTGGAGTGATTGTGTGAGTGTGTATATAAGTGTGCGATAGTGTGTGAGTGTGTGTGATTGTGTGTGAGTATGTGTGTGTGCCTATATGTGTTTGTGTCTATGTGTAGGTGCGTAATTGTGTGTGTGCGATTGTGTGTGAGAATGTGGTTGTTTCTGTGTGTAGGTGTGGGAATGTGTGAGTGTGTTTGTGAGAGTGTAGTTGTGTGCGTGTTTGTGTGTGTGTGAGTGTGTATACGGGTGTGTGATTGTGTCTGAGTTTTCGTGATTGTGTGTGAGAATGTGAGTGAATGTGTCTGTGTATGTGTGTGAGTGTGTGAAACAGTGTCTCAGTCTTCGTGATTTTGTGTGGGTGTGTGAGAGTGTGTGTGAGCGTTTGAGTGTAGGTGTGTCTTTTTGAGTGCCTTTGTGGTTATTATATGTGTGTGTGTGAAAGTGTGTGTGTAAGTGTGAGTGGGAGTGAGAGTGGGACTGTGTGTACGAGTGTGTTATTGTGTGTGATTGTGTTTGTGGGTGAGTGTCTGAGCGTCTTTGTGTGCAGGTGTGTGTGTCTGACGGTTTTAGTGTGGGTGTGAGTGCATGTGACTCTGTGAGAGTGTGTGTGTAGTTGTGTGAGTGGGAGTGAGTGTGTGAATGTGTATACGATTGGGTGACTGTGTGTGAGTGTGTGTGATTGTGTGTGAGAATGTGTGTGTGAGTCTGTGTGTGTAGGTGTGTGATTGTGCCGAACCCTGTGTGATTGTGTGTGTTTGTGAGGGTGTGTGACAGTGTGTGTGAGTGTAGGAGTGTCTGAGTGCCTGTGTGATTTCTGTATGTGAGTGTGTGTGTGTTTGATGATGCGTTTGTTTGTGTGTGTGTAGGTGTGTTAGTGGGAGTGAGTGTGAATACGAGTGTGTGATTGTGTGTGAGTGTTTTTGTCTGTGAGTGGCTGTGAGTGTGTCTGTGATTGCAGGTGAGAGTGCGTAACTATTTGTGAGTGTGTGTGTGATTGCATGTGAGCCTGTGTTTGTGTGTTGGTTTGTTTGTGTGTGTAGGTGTGCGTGTGTGTTTGACAGTGTTTGAGTGTGTGTTAGTGCATGTGTGTCTGTAAGTGTTTGTGTGAGTAGGTGTGTGAGTGTGTGTGACCGGGTGATTGTGTGTGTGAATGCGTGTGAGTCTGTGTGTCTGTGTGTTTGTGGGTGTGTCTACATGTGTGTAGGTGTGTGACTGTTTATGGCACTGTGTCATTGTGCGTGAGTGCTCATGTGTCTGTGTGTGTGTGTGAGTTTGTGAGAGTGTAGGTGTGATTGGGAATGAGTGTGTGAGTGTGTATATGAGTGTGTCATTGTGTTTGTGTGTGTGTGTGAGTGTGTTTTGTTTAGGTGTGTGCGTGACATTTTGTGTGTCTATGTGTGAGTGTATTTTTGTCTGAGTGTGTGTGTCTGTGTGTAAGTGTGAGAGTGTGCTAGGGTGTTTGTGAGAGTGAAGGTGTGTGAGTGGGAGTGAGTGAGTGAATGTGTATATGAGTGGGTGACTGTGTGTGTGTGCATGTGTGTGCCTGACAGTCTGAATATGTGGGTGTTTCTGTGTGTAGGTGTGTGAGTGTGTGTGTGACATTGTGTGAGTGTGTGTGTGACATTGTGTGAGTGTGTGTGAGTGCATGTGAATCTGTGTGTGTTGGTGTGTGAGTAGGTGTGTGAGAGCTTGTGGCAGTGTGTGAGTGTGTGTGTTTGTGACATTCTGTGAATGTGTGTTGGTGTCTCTGTGTGTGTAGATGTGTGAGTGCAGCAGTGTGTGAGTGTGTGAGTGCGAATGAGTCTGTGAGTGTGTGCGGGTGTGAGTGTGTTTCTTTGTGAAATTTCAGTTGCGTGAGTTGGAGTGATTGTGTGAGTGTGTATATAAGTGTGCGATAGTGTGTGAGTGTGTGTGATTGTGTGTGAGTATGTGTGTGTGCCTATATGTGTTTGTGTCTATGTGTAGGTGCGTAATTGTGTGTGTGCGATTGTGTGTGAGAATGTGGTTGTTTCTGTGTGTAGGTGTGTGAATGTGTGAGTGTGTTTGTGAGAGTGTAGTTGTGTGCGTGTTTGTGTGTGTGTGAGTGTGTATACGGGTGTGTGATTGTGTCTGAGTTTTTGTGATTGTGTGTGAGAATGTGAGTGAATGTGTCTGTGTGTATGTGTGTGAGTGTGTGAAACAGTGTCTCAGTCTTCGTGATTTTGTGTGGGTGTGTGAGAGTGTGTGTGAGCGTTTGAGTGTAGGTGTGTCTTTTTGAGTGCCTTTGTGGTTATTATATGTGTGTGTGTGAAAGTGTGTGTGTAAGTGTGAGTGGGAGTGAGAGTGGGACTGTGTGTACGAGTGTGTTATAGTGTGTGATTGTGTTTGTGGGTGAGTGTCTGAGCGTCTTTGTGTGCAGGTGTGTGTGTCTGACGGTTTTAGTGTGGGTGTGAGTGCATGTGACTCTGTGAGAGTGTGTGTGTAGTTGTGTGAGTGGGAGTGAGTGTGTGAATGTGTATACGATTGGGTGACTGTGTGTGAGTGTGTGTGATTGTGTGTGAGAATGTGTGTGTGTGAGTCTGTGTGTGTAGGTGTGTGATTGTGCCGAACCCTGTGTGATTGTGTGTGTTTGTGAGGGTGTGTGACAGTGTGTGTGAGTGTAGGAGTGTCTGAGTGCCTGTGTGATTTCTGTATGTGAGTGTGTGTGTGTTTGATGATGCGTTTGTTTGTGTGTGTGTAGGTGTGTTAGTGGGAGTGAGTGTGAATACGAGTGTGTGATTGTGTGTGAGTGTTTTTGTCTGTGAGTGGCTGTGAGTGTGTCTGTGAGTGCAGGTGAGAGTGCGTGACTATTTGTGAGTGTGTGTGTGATTGCATGTGAGCCTGTGTTTGTGTGTTGGTTTGTTTGAGTGTGTAGGTGTGCGTGTGTGTTTGACAGTGTTTGAGTGAGTGTTAGTGCGTGTGTGTCTGTAAGTGTTTGTGTGAGTAGGTGTGTGAGTGTGTGTGACCGGGTGATTGTGTGTGTGAATGCGTGTGAGTCTGTGTGTCTGTGTGTTTGTGGGTGTGTCTACATGTGTGTAGGTGTGTGACTGTTTATGGCACTGTGTCATTGTGCGTGAGTGCTCATGTGTCTGTGTGTGTGTGTGAGTTTGTGAGAGTGTAGGTGTGATTGGGAATGAGTGTGTGAGTGTGTATATGAGTGTGTCATTGTGTTTGTGTGTGTGTGTGAGTGTGTTTTGTTTAGGTGTGTGCGTGACATTTTGTGTGTCTATGTGTGAGTGTATTTTTGTCTGAGTGTGTGTGTCTGTGTGTAAGTGTGAGAGTGTGCTAGGGTGTTTGTGAGAGTGAAGGTGTGTGAGTGGGAGTGAGTGAGTGAATGTGTATATGAGTAGGTGACTGTGTGTGTGTGCATGTGTGCGCCTGACAGTCTGAATATGTGGGTGTTTCTGTGTGTAGGTGTGTGAGTGTGTGTGTGACATTGTATGAGTGTGTGTGTGACATTGTGTGAGTGTGTGTGTGAGTGCATGTGAATCTGTGTGCGTTGTTGTGTGAGTAGGTGTGCGAGAGCTTGTGGCAGTGTGTGAGTGTGTGTGTTTGTGACATTCTGTGAATGTGTGTTGGTGTCTCTGTGTGTGTAATGTGTGAGTGCAGCAGTGTGTGAGTGTGTGAGTGCGAATGAGTCTGTGAGTGTGTGCGGGTGTGAGTGTGTTTCTTTGTGAAATTTCAGTTGCGTGAGTTGGAGTGATTGTGTGAGTGTGTATATAAGTGTGCGATAGTGTGTGAGTGTGTGTGATTGTGTGTGAGTATGTGTGTGTGCCTATATGTGTTTGTGTCTATGTGTAGGTGCGTAATTGTGTGTGTGCGACTGTGTGTGAGAATGTGGTTGTTTCTGTGTGTAGGTGTGTGAATGTGTGAGTGTGTTTGTGAGAGTGTAGTTGTGTGCGAGTTTGTGTGTGTGTGAGTGTGTATACGGGTGTGTGATTGTGTCTGAGTTTTTGTGATTGTGTGTAAGAATGTGAGTGAATGTGTCTGTGTGTATGTGTGTGAGTGTGTGAAACAGTGTCTCAGTCTTCGTGATTTTGTGTGGGTGTGTGAGAGTGTGTGTGAGCGTTTGAGTGTAGGTGTGTCTTTTTGAGTGCCTTTGTGGTTATTATATGTGTGTGTGTGAAAGTGTGTGTGTAAGTGTGAGTGGGAGTGAGAGTGGGACTGTGTGTACGAGTGTGTTATTGTGTGTGATTGTGTTTGTGGGTGAGTGTCTGAGCGTCTTTGTGTGCAGGTGTGTGTGTCTGACGGTTTTAGTGTGGGTGTGAGTGCATGTGACTCTGTGAGAGTGTGTGTGTAGTTGTGTGAGTGGGAGTGAGTGTGTGAATGTGTATACGATTGGGTGACTGTGTGTGAGTGTGTGTGATTGTGTGTGAGAATGTGTGTGTGTGAGTCTGTGTGTGTAGGTGTGTGATTGTGCCGAACCCTGTGTGATTGTGTGTGTTTGTGAGGGTGTGTGACAGTGTGTGTGAGTGTAGGAGTGTCTGAGTGCCTGTGTGATTTCTGTATGTGAGTGTGTGTGTGTTTGATGATGCGTTTGTTTGTGTGTGTGTAGGTGTGTTAGTGGGAGTGAGTGTGAATACGAGTGTGTGATTGTGTGTGAGTGTTTTTGTCTGTGAGTGGCTGTGAGTGTGTCTGTGAGTGCAGGTGAGGGTGCGTGACTATTTGTGAGTGTGTGTGTGATTGCATGTGAGCCTGTGTTTGTGTGTTGGTTTGTTTGTGTGTGTAGGTGTGCGTGTGTGTTTGACAGTGTTTGAGTGAGTGTTAGTGCGTGTGTGTCTGTAAGTGTTTGTGTGAGTAGGTGTGTGAGTGTGTGTGACCGGGTGATTGTGTGTGTGAATGCGTGTGAGTCTGTGTGTCTGTGTGTTTGTGGGTGTGTCTACATGTGTGTAGGTGTGTGACTGTTTATGGCACTGTGTCATTGTGCGTGAGTGCTCATGTGTCTGTGTGTGTGTGTGAGTTTGTGAGAGTGTAGGTGTGATTGGGAATGAGTGTGTGAGTGTGTATATGAGTGTGTCATTGTGTTTGTGTGTGTGTGTGAGTGTGTTTTGTTTAGGTGTGTGCGTGACATTTTGTGTGTCTATGTGTGAGTGTATTTTTGTCTGAGTGTGTGTGTCTGTGTGTAAGTGTGAGAGTGTGCTAGGGTGTTTGTGAGAGTGAAGGTGTGTGAGTGGGAGTGAGTGAGTGAATGTGTATATGAGTGGGTGACTGTGTGTGTGTGCATGTGTGTGCCTGACAGTCTGAATATGTGGGTGTTTCTGTGTGTAGGTGTGTGAGTGTGTGTGTGACATTGTGTGAGTGTGTGTGTGACATTGTGTGAGTGTGTGTGAGTGCATGTGAATCTGTGTGTGTTGGTGTGTGAGTAGGTGTGCGAGAGCTTGTGGCAGTGTGTGAGTGTGTGTGTTTGTGACATTCTGTGAATGTGTGTTGGTGTCTCTGTGTGTGTAATGTGTGAGTGCAGCAGTGTGTGAGTGTGTGAGTGCGAATGAGTCTGTGAGTGTGTGCGGGTGTGAGTGTGTTTCTTTGTGAAATTTCAGTTGCGTGAGTTGGAGTGATTGTGTGAGTGTGTATATAAGTGTGCGATAGTGTGTGAGTGTGTGTGATTGTGTGTGAGTATGTGTGTGTGCCTATATGTGTTTGTGTCTATGTGTAGGTGCGTAATTGTGTGTGTGCGACTGTGTGTGAGAATGTGGTTGTTTCTGTGTGTAGGTGTGTGAATGTGTGAGTGTGTTTGTGAGAGTGTAGTTGTGTGAGTGTTTGTGTGTGTGTGAGTGTGTATACGGGTGTGTGATTGTGTCTGAGTTTTTGTGATTGTGTGTGAGAATGTGAGTGAATGTGTCTGTGTGTATGTGTGTGAGTGTGTGAAACAGTGTCTCAGTCTTCGTGATTTTGTGTGGGTGTGTGAGAGTGTGTGTGAGCGTTTGAGTGTAGGTGTGTCTTTTTGAGTGCCTTTGTGGTTATTATATGTGTGTGTGAAAGTGTGTGTGTAAGTGTGAGTGGGAGTGAGAGTGGGACTGTGTGTACGAGTGTGTTATTGTGTGTGATTGTGTTTGTGGGTGAGTGTCTGAGCGTCTTTGTGTGCAGGTGTGTGTGTCTGACGGTTTTAGTGTGGGTGTGAGTGCATGTGACTCTGTGAGAGTGTGTGTGTAGTTGTGTGAGTGGGAGTGAGTGTGTGAATGTGTATACGATTGGGTGACTGTGTGTGAGTGTGTGTGATTGTGTGTGAGAATGTGTGTGTGTGAGTCTGTGTGTGTAGGTGTGTGATTGTGCCGAACCCTGTGTGATTGTGTGTGTTTGTGAGGGTGTGTGACAGTGTGTGTGAGTGTAGGAGTGTCTGAGTGCCTGTGTGATTTCTGTATGTGAGTGTGTGTGTGTTTGATGATGCGTTTGTTTGTGTGTGTGTAGGTGTGTTAGTGGGAGTGAGTGTGAATACGAGTGTGTGATTGTGTGTGAGTGTTTTTGTCTGTGACTGGCTGTGAGTGTGTCTGTGAGTGCAGGTGAGAGTGCGTGACTATTTGTGAGTGTGTGTGTGTGATTGCATGTGAGCCTGTGTTTGTGTGTTGGTTTGTTTGTGTGTGTAGGTGTGCGTGTGTGTTTGACAGTGTTTGAGTGAGTGTTAGTGCGTGTGTGTCTGTAAGTGTTTGTGTGAGTAGGTGTGTGAGTGTGTGTGACCGGGTGATTGTGTGTGTGAATGCGTGTGAGTCTGTGTGTCTGTGTGTTTGTGGGTGTGTCTACATGTGTGTAGGTGTGTGACTGTTTATGGCACTGTGTCATTGTGCGTGAGTGCTCATGTGTCTGTGTGTGTGTGTGAGTTTGTGAGAGTGTAGGTGTGATTGGGAATGAGTGTGTGAGTGTGTATATGAGTGTGTCATTGTGTTTGTGTGTGTGTGTGAGTGTGTTTTGTTTAGGTGTGTGCGTGACATTTTGTGTGTCTATGTGTGAGTGTATTTTTGTCTGAGTGTGTGTGTCTGTGTGTAAGTGTGAGAGTGTGCTAGGGTGTTTGTGAGAGTGAAGGTGTGTGAGTGGGAGTGAGTGAGTGAATGTGTATATGAGTAGGTGACTGTGTGTGTGTGCATGTGTGTGCCTGACAGTCTGAATATGTGGGTGTTTCTGTGTGTAGGTGTGTGAGTGTGTGTGTGACATTGTATGAGTGTGTGTGTGACATTGTGTGAGTGTGTGTGTGAGTGCATGTTAATCTGTGTGCGTTGGTGAGTGAGTAGGTGTGCGAGAGCTTGTGGCAGTGTGTGAGTGTGTGTGTTTGTGACATTCTGTGAATGTGTGTTGGTGTCTCTGTGTGTGTAATGTGTGAGTGCAGCAGTGTGTGAGTGTGTGAGTGCGAATGAGTCTGTGAGTGTGTGCGGGTGTGAGTGTGTTTCTTTGTGAAATTTCAGTTGCGTGAGTTGGAGTGATTGTGTGAGTGTGTATATAAGTGTGCGATAGTGTGTGAGTGTGTGTGATTGTGTGTGAGTATGTGTGTGTGCCTATATGTGTTTGTGTCTATGTGTAGGTGCGTAATTGTGTGTGTGCTATTGTGTGTGAGAATGTGGTTGTTTCTGTGTGTAGGTGTGTGAATGTGTGAGTGTGTTTGTGAGAGTGTAGTTGTGTGCGTGTTTGTGTGTGTGTGAGTGTGTATACGGGTGTGTGATTGTGTCTGAGTTTTTGTGATTGTGAGAATGTGAGTGAATGTGTCTGTGTGTATGTGTGTGAGTGTGTGAAACAGTGTCTCAGTCTTCGTGATTTTGTGTGGGTGTGTGAGAGTGTGTGTGAGCGTTTGAGTGTAGGTGTGTCTTTTTGAGTGCCTTTGTGGTTATTATATGTGTGTGTGTGAAAGTGTGTGTGTAAGTGTGAGTGGGAGTGAGAGTGGGAGTATGTGTACGAGTGTGTTATTGTGTGTGATTGTGTTTGTGGGTGAGTGTCTGAGCGTCTTTGTGTGCAGGTGTGTGTGTCTGACGGTTTTAGTGTGGGTGTGAGTGCATGTGACTCTGTGAGAGTGTGTGTGTAGTTGTGTGAGTGGGAGTGAGTGTGTGAATGTGTATACGATTGGGTGACTGTGTGTGAGAATGTGTGTGTGTGAGTCTGTGTGTGTAGGTGTGTGATTGTGCCGAACCCTGTGTGATTGTGTGTGTTTGTGAGGGTGTGTGACAGTGTGTGTGAGTGTAGGAGTGTCTGAGTGCCTGTGTGATTTCTGTATGTGAGTGTGTGTGTGTTTGATGATGCGTTTGTTTGTGTGTGTGTAGGTGTGTTAGTGGGAGTGAGTGTGAATACGAGTGTGTGATTGTGTGTGAGTGTTTTTGTCTGTGAGTGGCTGTGAGTGTGTCTGTGAGTGCAGGTGAGGGTGCGTGACTGTGAGTGTGTGTGTGATTGCATGTGAGCCTGTGTTTGTGTGTTGGTTTGTTTGTGTGTGTAGGTGTGCGTGTGTGTTTGACAGTGTTTGAGTGAGTGTTAGTGCGTGTGTGTCTGTAAGTGTTTGTGTGAGTAGGTGTGTGAGTGTGTGTGACCGGGTGATTGTGTGTGTGAATGCGTGTGAGTCTGTGTGTCTGTGTGTTTGTGGGTGTGTCTACATGTGTGTAGGTGTGTGACTGTTTATGGCACTGTGTCATTGTGCGTGAGTGCTCATGTGTCTGTGTGTGTGTGTGAGTTTGTGAGAGTGTAGGTGTGATTGGGAATGAGTGTGTGAGTGTGTATATGAGTGTGTCATTGTGTTTGTGTGTGTGTGTGAGTGTGTTTTGTTTAGGTGTGTGCGTGACATTTTGTGTGTCTATGTGTGAGTGTATTTTTGTCTGAGTGTGTGTGTCTGTGTGTAAGTGTGAGAGTGTGCTAGGGTGTTTGTGAGAGTGAAGGTGTGTGAGTGGGAGTGAGTGAGTGAATGTGTATATGAGTGGGTGACTGCGTGTGTGTGCATGTGTGTGCCTGACAGTCTGAATATGTGGGTGTTTCTGTGTGTAGGTGTGTGAGTGTGTGTGTGACATTGTGTGAGTGTGTGTGTGACATTGTGTGAGTGTGTGTGAGTGCATGTGAATCTGTGTGCGTTGGTGTGTGAGTAGGTGTGCGAGAGCTTGTGGCAGTGAGTGAGTGTGTGTGTTTGTGACATTCTGTGAATGTGTGTTGGTGTCTCTGTGTGTGTAGATGTGTGAGTGCAGCAGTGTGTGAGTGTGTGAGTGCGAATGAGTCTGTGAGTGTGTGCGGGTGTGAGTGTGTTTCTTTGTGAAATTTCAGTTGCGTGAGTTGGAGTGATTGTGTGAGTGTGTATATAAGTGTGCGATAGTGTGTGAGTGTGTGTGATTGTGTGTGAGTATGTGTGTGTGCCTATATGTGTTTGTGTCTATGTGTAGGTGCGTAATTGTGTGTGTGCGATTGTGTGTGAGAATGTGGTTGTTTCTGTGTGTAGGTGTGGGAATGTGTGAGTGTGTTTGTGAGAGTGTAGTTGTGTGCGTGTTTGTGTGTGTGTGAGTGTGTATACGGGTGTGTGATTGTGTCTGAGTTTTCGTGATTGTGTGTGAGAATGTGAGTGAATGTGTCTGTGTATGTGTGTGAGTGTGTGAAACAGTGTCTCAGTCTTCGTGATTTTGTGTGGGTGTGTGAGAGTGTGTGTGAGCGTTTGAGTGTAGGTGTGTCTTTTTGAGTGCCTTTGTGGTTATTATATGTGTGTGTGTGAAAGTGTGTGTGTAAGTGTGAGTGGGAGTGAGAGTGGGACTGTGTGTACGAGTGTGTTATTGTGTGTGATTGTGTTTGTGGGTGAGTGTCTGAGCGTCTTTGTGTGCAGGTGTGTGTGTCTGACGGTTTTAGTGTGGGTGTGAGTGCATGTGACTCTGTGAGAGTGTGTGTGTAGTTGTGTGAGTGGGAGTGAGTGTGTGAATGTGTATACGATTGGGTGACTGTGTGTGAGTGTGTGTGATTGTGTGTGAGAATGTGTGTGTGAGTCTGTGTGTGTAGGTGTGTGATTGTGCCGAACCCTGTGTGATTGTGTGTGTTTGTGAGGGTGTGTGACAGTGTGTGTGAGTGTAGGAGTGTCTGAGTGCCTGTGTGATTTCTGTATGTGAGTGTGTGTGTGTTTGATGATGCGTTTGTTTGTGTGTGTGTAGGTGTGTTAGTGGGAGTGAGTGTGAATACGAGTGTGTGATTGTGTGTGAGTGTTTTTGTCTGTGAGTGGCTGTGAGTGTGTCTGTGATTGCAGGTGAGAGTGCGTAACTATTTGTGAGTGTGTGTGTGATTGCATGTGAGCCTGTGTTTGTGTGTTGGTTTGTTTGTGTGTGTAGGTGTGCGTGTGTGTTTGACAGTGTTTGAGTGTGTGTTAGTGCATGTGTGTCTGTAAGTGTTTGTGTGAGTAGGTGTGTGAGTGTGTGTGACCGGGTGATTGTGTGTGTGAATGCGTGTGAGTCTGTGTGTCTGTGTGTTTGTGGGTGTGTCTACATGTGTGTAGGTGTGTGACTGTTTATGGCACTGTGTCATTGTGCGTGAGTGCTCATGTGTCTGTGTGTGTGTGTGAGTTTGTGAGAGTGTAGGTGTGATTGGGAATGAGTGTGTGAGTGTGTATATGAGTGTGTCATTGTGTTTGTGTGTGTGTGTGAGTGTGTTTTGTTTAGGTGTGTGCGTGACATTTTGTGTGTCTATGTGTGAGTGTATTTTTGTCTGAGTGTGTGTGTCTGTGTGTAAGTGTGAGAGTGTGCTAGGGTGTTTGTGAGAGTGAAGGTGTGTGAGTGGGAGTGAGTGAGTGAATGTGTATATGAGTGGGTGACTGTGTGTGTGTGCATGTGTGTGCCTGACAGTCTGAATATGTGGGTGTTTCTGTGTGTAGGTGTGTGAGTGTGTGTGTGACATTGTGTGAGTGTGTGTGTGACATTGTGTGAGTGTGTGTGAGTGCATGTGAATCTGTGTGTGTTGGTGTGTGAGTAGGTGTGTGAGAGCTTGTGGCAGTGTGTGAGTGTGTGTGTTTGTGACATTCTGTGAATGTGTGTTGGTGTCTCTGTGTGTGTAGATGTGTGAGTGCAGCAGTGTGTGAGTGTGTGAGTGCGAATGAGTCTGTGAGTGTGTGCGGGTGTGAGTGTGTTTCTTTGTGAAATTTCAGTTGCGTGAGTTGGAGTGATTGTGTGAGTGTGTATATAAGTGTGCGATAGTGTGTGAGTGTGTGTGATTGTGTGTGAGTATGTGTGTGTGCCTATATGTGTTTGTGTCTATGTGTAGGTGCGTAATTGTGTGTGTGCGATTGTGTGTGAGAATGTGGTTGTTTCTGTGTGTAGGTGTGTGAATGTGTGAGTGTGTTTGTGAGAGTGTAGTTGTGTGCGTGTTTGTGTGTGTGTGAGTGTGTATACGGGTGTGTGATTGTGTCTGATTTTGTGATTGTGTGTGAGAATGTGAGTGAATGTGTCTGTGTGTATGTGTGTGAGTGTGTGAAACAGTGTCTCAGTCTTCGTGATTTTGTGTGGGTGTGTGAGAGTGTGTGTGAGCGTTTGAGTGTAGGTGTGTCTTTTTGAGTGCCTTTGTGGTTATTATATGTGTGTGTGTGAAAGTGTGTGTGTAAGTGTGAGTGGGAGTGAGAGTGGGACTGTGTGTACGAGTGTGTTATAGTGTGTGATTGTGTTTGTGGGTGAGTGTCTGAGCGTCTTTGTGTGCAGGTGTGTGTGTCTGACGGTTTTAGTGTGGGTGTGAGTGCATGTGACTCTGTGAGAGTGTGTGTGTAGTTGTGTGAGTGGGAGTGAGTGTGTGAATGTGTATACGATTGGGTGACTGTGTGTGAGTGTGTGTGATTGTGTGTGAGAATGTGTGTGTGTGAGTCTGTGTGTGTAGGTGTGTGATTGTGCCGAACCCTGTGTGATTGTGTGTGTTTGTGAGGGTGTGTGACAGTGTGTGTGAGTGTAGGAGTGTCTGAGTGCCTGTGTGATTTCTGTATGTGAGTGTGTGTGTGTTTGATGATGCGTTTGTTTGTGTGTGTGTAGGTGTGTTAGTGGGAGTGAGTGTGAATACGAGTGTGTGATTGTGTGTGAGTGTTTTTGTCTGTGAGTGGCTGTGAGTGTGTCTGTGAGTGCAGGTGAGGGTGCGTGACTGTGAGTGTGTGTGTGATTGCATGTGAGCCTGTGTTTGTGTGTTGGTTTGTTTGTGTGTGTAGGTGTGCGTGTGTGTTTGACAGTGTTTGAGTGAGTGTTAGTGCGTGTGTGTCTGTAAGTGTTTGTGTGAGTAGGTGTGTGAGTGTGTGTGACCGGGTGATTGTGTGTGTGAATGCGTGTGAGTCTGTGTGTCTGTGTGTTTGTGGGTGTGTCTACATGTGTGTAGGTGTGTGACTGTTTATGGCACTGTGTCATTGTGCGTGAGTGCTCATGTGTCTGTGTGTGTGTGTGAGTTTGTGAGAGTGTAGGTGTGATTGGGAATGAGTGTGTGAGTGTGTATATGAGTGTGTCATTGTGTTTGTGTGTGTGTGTGAGTGTGTTTTGTTTAGGTGTGTGCGTGACATTTTGTGTGTCTATGTGTGAGTGTATTTTTGTCTGAGTGTGTGTGTCTGTGTGTAAGTGTGAGAGTGTGCTAGGGTGTTTGTGAGAGTGAAGGTGTGTGAGTGGGAGTGAGTGAGTGAATGTGTATATGAGTGGGTGACTGCGTGTGTGTGCATGTGTGTGCCTGACAGTCTGAATATGTGGGTGTTTCTGTGTGTAGGTGTGTGAGTGTGTGTGTGACATTGTGTGAGTGTGTGTGTGACATTGTGTGAGTGTGTGTGAGTGCATGTGAATCTGTGTGCGTTGGTGTGTGAGTAGGTGTGCGAGAGCTTGTGGCAGTGAGTGAGTGTGTGTGTTTGTGACATTCTGTGAATGTGTGTTGGTGTCTCTGTGTGTGTAGATGTGTGAGTGCAGCAGTGTGTGAGTGTGTGAGTGCGAATGAGTCTGTGAGTGTGTGCGGGTGTGAGTGTGTTTCTTTGTGAAATTTCAGTTGCGTGAGTTGGAGTGATTGTGTGAGTGTGTATATAAGTGTGCGATAGTGTGTGAGTGTGTGTGATTGTGTGTGAGTATGTGTGTGTGCCTATATGTGTTTGTGTCTATGTGTAGGTGCGTAATTGTGTGTGTGCGATTGTGTGTGAGAATGTGGTTGTTTCTGTGTGTAGGTGTGGGAATGTGTGAGTGTGTTTGTGAGAGTGTAGTTGTGTGCGTGTTTGTGTGTGTGTGAGTGTGTATACGGGTGTGTGATTGTGTCTGAGTTTTCGTGATTGTGTGTGAGAATGTGAGTGAATGTGTCTGTGTATGTGTGTGAGTGTGTGAAACAGTGTCTCAGTCTTCGTGATTTTGTGTGGGTGTGTGAGAGTGTGTGTGAGCGTTTGAGTGTAGGTGTGTCTTTTTGAGTGCCTTTGTGGTTATTATATGTGTGTGTGTGAAAGTGTGTGTGTAAGTGTGAGTGGGAGTGAGAGTGGGACTGTGTGTACGAGTGTGTTATTGTGTGTGATTGTGTTTGTGGGTGAGTGTCTGAGCGTCTTTGTGTGCAGGTGTGTGTGTCTGACGGTTTTAGTGTGGGTGTGAGTGCATGTGACTCTGTGAGAGTGTGTGTGTAGTTGTGTGAGTGGGAGTGAGTGTGTGAATGTGTATACGATTGGGTGACTGTGTGTGAGTGTGTGTGATTGTGTGTGAGAATGTGTGTGTGAGTCTGTGTGTGTAGGTGTGTGATTGTGCCGAACCCTGTGTGATTGTGTGTGTTTGTGAGGGTGTGTGACAGTGTGTGTGAGTGTAGGAGTGTCTGAGTGCCTGTGTGATTTCTGTATGTGAGTGTGTGTGTGTTTGATGATGCGTTTGTTTGTGTGTGTGTAGGTGTGTTAGTGGGAGTGAGTGTGAATACGAGTGTGTGATTGTGTGTGAGTGTTTTTGTCTGTGAGTGGCTGTGAGTGTGTCTGTGATTGCAGGTGAGAGTGCGTAACTATTTGTGAGTGTGTGTGTGATTGCATGTGAGCCTGTGTTTGTGTGTTGGTTTGTTTGTGTGTGTAGGTGTGCGTGTGTGTTTGACAGTGTTTGAGTGTGTGTTAGTGCATGTGTGTCTGTAAGTGTTTGTGTGAGTAGGTGTGTGAGTGTGTGTGACCGGGTGATTGTGTGTGTGAATGCGTGTGAGTCTGTGTGTCTGTGTGTTTGTGGGTGTGTCTACATGTGTGTAGGTGTGTGACTGTTTATGGCACTGTGTCATTGTGCGTGAGTGCTCATGTGTCTGTGTGTGTGTGTGAGTTTGTGAGAGTGTAGGTGTGATTGGGAATGAGTGTGTGAGTGTGTATATGAGTGTGTCATTGTGTTTGTGTGTGTGTGTGAGTGTGTTTTGTTTAGGTGTGTGCGTGACATTTTGTGTGTCTATGTGTGAGTGTATTTTTGTCTGAGTGTGTGTGTCTGTGTGTAAGTGTGAGAGTGTGCTAGGGTGTTTGTGAGAGTGAAGGTGTGTGAGTGGGAGTGAGTGAGTGAATGTGTATATGAGTGGGTGACTGTGTGTGTGTGCATGTGTGTGCCTGACAGTCTGAATATGTGGGTGTTTCTGTGTGTAGGTGTGTGAGTGTGTGTGTGACATTGTGTGAGTGTGTGTGTGACATTGTGTGAGTGTGTGTGAGTGCATGTGAATCTGTGTGTGTTGGTGTGTGAGTAGGTGTGTGAGAGCTTGTGGCAGTGTGTGAGTGTGTGTGTTTGTGACATTCTGTGAATGTGTGTTGGTGTCTCTGTGTGTGTAGATGTGTGAGTGCAGCAGTGTGTGAGTGTGTGAGTGCGAATGAGTCTGTGAGTGTGTGCGGGTGTGAGTGTGTTTCTTTGTGAAATTTCAGTTGCGTGAGTTGGAGTGATTGTGTGAGTGTGTATATAAGTGTGCGATAGTGTGTGAGTGTGTGTGATTGTGTGTGAGTATGTGTGTGTGCCTATATGTGTTTGTGTCTATGTGTAGGTGCGTAATTGTGTGTGTGCGATTGTGTGTGAGAATGTGGTTGTTTCTGTGTGTAGGTGTGTGAATGTGTGAGTGTGTTTGTGAGAGTGTAGTTGTGTGCGTGTTTGTGTGTGTGTGAGTGTGTATACGGGTGTGTGATTGTGTCTGAGTTTTTGTGATTGTGTGTGAGAATGTGAGTGAATGTGTCTGTGTGTATGTGTGTGAGTGTGTGAAACAGTGTCTCAGTCTTCGTGATTTTGTGTGGGTGTGTGAGAGTGTGTGTGAGCGTTTGAGTGTAGGTGTGTCTTTTTGAGTGCCTTTGTGGTTATTATATGTGTGTGTGTGAAAGTGTGTGTGTAAGTGTGAGTGGGAGTGAGAGTGGGACTGTGTGTACGAGTGTGTTATAGTGTGTGATTGTGTTTGTGGGTGAGTGTCTGAGCGTCTTTGTGTGCAGGTGTGTGTGTCTGACGGTTTTAGTGTGGGTGTGAGTGCATGTGACTCTGTGAGAGTGTGTGTGTAGTTGTGTGAGTGGGAGTGAGTGTGTGAATGTGTATACGATTGGGTGACTGTGTGTGAGTGTGTGTGATTGTGTGTGAGAATGTGTGTGTGTGAGTCTGTGTGTGTAGGTGTGTGATTGTGCCGAACCCTGTGTGATTGTGTGTGTTTGTGAGGGTGTGTGACAGTGTGTGTGAGTGTAGGAGTGTCTGAGTGCCTGTGTGATTTCTGTATGTGAGTGTGTGTGTGTTTGATGATGCGTTTGTTTGTGTGTGTGTAGGTGTGTTAGTGGGAGTGAGTGTGAATACGAGTGTGTGATTGTGTGTGAGTGTTTTTGTCTGTGAGTGGCTGTGAGTGTGTCTGTGAGTGCAGGTGAGAGTGCGTGACTATTTGTGAGTGTGTGTGTGATTGCATGTGAGCCTGTGTTTGTGTGTTGGTTTGTTTGAGTGTGTAGGTGTGCGTGTGTGTTTGACAGTGTTTGAGTGAGTGTTAGTGCGTGTGTGTCTGTAAGTGTTTGTGTGAGTAGGTGTGTGAGTGTGTGTGACCGGGTGATTGTGTGTGTGAATGCGTGTGAGTCTGTGTGTCTGTGTGTTTGTGGGTGTGTCTACATGTGTGTAGGTGTGTGACTGTTTATGGCACTGTGTCATTGTGCGTGAGTGCTCATGTGTCTGTGTGTGTGTGTGAGTTTGTGAGAGTGTAGGTGTGATTGGGAATGAGTGTGTGAGTGTGTATATGAGTGTGTCATTGTGTTTGTGTGTGTGTGTGAGTGTGTTTTGTTTAGGTGTGTGCGTGACATTTTGTGTGTCTATGTGTGAGTGTATTTTTGTCTGAGTGTGTGTGTCTGTGTGTAAGTGTGAGAGTGTGCTAGGGTGTTTGTGAGAGTGAAGGTGTGTGAGTGGGAGTGAGTGAGTGAATGTGTATATGAGTAGGTGACTGTGTGTGTGTGCATGTGTGCGCCTGTCAGTCTGAATATGTGGGTGTTTCTGTGTGTAGGTGTGTGAGTGTGTGTGTGACATTGTATGAGTGTGTGTGTGACATTGTGTGAGTGTGTGTGTGAGTGCATGTGAATCTGTGTGCGTTGTTGTGTGAGTAGGTGTGCGAGAGCTTGTGGCAGTGTGTGAGTGTGTGTGTTTGTGACATTCTGTGAATGTGTGTTGGTGTCTCTGTGTGTGTAATGTGTGAGTGCAGCAGTGTGTGAGTGTGTGAGTGCGAATGAGTCTGTGAGTGTGTGCGGGTGTGAGTGTGTTTCTTTGTGAAATTTCAGTTGCGTGAGTTGGAGTGATTGTGTGAGTGTGTATATAAGTGTGCGATAGTGTGTGAGTGTGTGTGATTGTGTGTGAGTATGTGTGTGTGCCTATATGTGTTTGTGTCTATGTGTAGGTGCGTAATTGTGTGTGTGCGACTGTGTGTGAGAATGTGGTTGTTTCTGTGTGTAGGTGTGTGAATGTGTGAGTGTGTTTGTGAGAGTGTAGTTGTGTGCGAGTTTGTGTGTGTGTGAGTGTGTATACGGGTGTGTGATTGTGTCTGAGTTTTTGTGATTGTGTGTAAGAATGTGAGTGAATGTGTCTGTGTGTATGTGTGTGAGTGTGTGAAACAGTGTCTCAGTCTTCGTGATTTTGTGTGGGTGTGTGAGAGTGTGTGTGAGCGTTTGAGTGTAGGTGTGTCTTTTTGAGTGCCTTTGTGGTTATTATATGTGTGTGTGTGAAAGTGTGTGTGTAAGTGTGAGTGGGAGTGAGAGTGGGACTGTGTGTACGAGTGTGTTATTGTGTGTGATTGTGTTTGTGGGTGAGTGTCTGAGCGTCTTTGTGTGCAGGTGTGTGTGTCTGACGGTTTTAGTGTGGGTGTGAGTGCATGTGACTCTGTGAGAGTGTGTGTGTAGTTGTGTGAGTGGGAGTGAGTGTGTGAATGTGTATACGATTGGGTGACTGTGTGTGAGTGTGTGTGATTGTGTGTGAGAATGTGTGTGTGTGAGTCTGTGTGTGTAGGTGTGTGATTGTGCCGAACCCTGTGTGATTGTGTGTGTTTGTGAGGGTGTGTGACAGTGTGTGTGAGTGTAGGAGTGTCTGAGTGCCTGTGTGATTTCTGTATGTGAGTGTGTGTGTGTTTGATGATGCGTTTGTTTGTGTGTGTGTAGGTGTGTTAGTGGGAGTGAGTGTGAATACGAGTGTGTGATTGTGTGTGAGTGTTTTTGTCTGTGAGTGGCTGTGAGTGTGTCTGTGAGTGCAGGTGAGGGTGCGTGACTATTTGTGAGTGTGTGTGTGATTGCATGTGAGCCTGTGTTTGTGTGTTGGTTTGTTTGTGTGTGTAGGTGTGCGTGTGTGTTTGACAGTGTTTGAGTGAGTGTTAGTGCGTGTGTGTCTGTAAGTGTTTGTGTGAGTAGGTGTGTGAGTGTGTGTGACCGGGTGATTGTGTGTGTGAATGCGTGTGAGTCTGTGTGTCTGTGTGTTTGTGGGTGTGTCTACATGTGTGTAGGTGTGTGACTGTTTATGGCACTGTGTCATTGTGCGTGAGTGCTCATGTGTCTGTGTGTGTGTGTGAGTTTGTGAGAGTGTAGGTGTGATTGGGAATGAGTGTGTGAGTGTGTATATGAGTGTGTCATTGTGTTTGTGTGTGTGTGTGAGTGTGTTTTGTTTAGGTGTGTGCGTGACATTTTGTGTGTCTATGTGTGAGTGTGTTTTTGTCTGAGTGTGTGTGTCTGTGTGTAAGTGTGAGAGTGTGCTAGGGTGTTTGTGAGAGTGAAGGTGTATGAGTGGGAGTGAGTGAGTGAATGTGTATATGAGTGGGTGACTGTGTGTGTGTGCATGTGTGTGCCTGACAGTCTGAATATGTGGGTGTTTCTGTGTGTAGGTGTGTGAGTGTGTGTGTGACATTGTGTGAGTGTGTGTGTGACATTGTGTGAGTGTGTGTGAGTGCATGTGAATCTGTGTGTGTTGGTGTGTGAGTAGGTGTGCGAGAGCTTGTGGCAGTGTGTGAGTGTGTGTGTTTGTGACATTCTGTGAATGTGTGTTGGTGTCTCTGTGTGTGTAATGTGTGAGTGCAGCAGTGTGTGAGTGTGTGAGTGCGAATGAGTCTGTGAGTGTGTGCGGGTGTGAGTGTGTTTCTTTGTGAAATTTCAGTTGCGTGAGTTGGAGTGATTGTGTGAGTGTGTATATAAGTGTGCGATAGTGTGTGAGTGTGTGTGATTGTGTGTGAGTATGTGTGTGTGCCTATATGTGTTTGTGTCTATGTGTAGGTGCGTAATTGTGTGTGTGCGACTGTGTGTGAGAATGTGGTTGTTTCTGTGTGTAGGTGTGTGAATGTGTGAGTGTGTTTGTGAGAGTGTAGTTGTGTGCGTGTTTGTGTGTGTGTGAGTGTGTATACGGGTGTGTGATTGTGTCTGAGTTTTTGTGATTGTGTGTGAGAATGTGAGTGAATGTGTCTGTGTGTATGTGTGTGAGTGTGTGAAACAGTGTCTCAGTCTTCGTGATTTTGTGTGGGTGTGTGAGAGTGTGTGTGAGCGTTTGAGTGTAGGTGTGTCTTTTTGAGTGCCTTTGTGGTTATTATATGTGTGTGTGTGAAAGTGTGTGTGTAAGTGTGAGTGGGAGTGAGAGTGGGACTGTGTGTACGAGTGTGTTATTGTGTGTGATTGTGTTTGTGGGTGAGTGTCTGAGCGTCTTTGTGTGCAGGTGTGTGTGTCTGACGGTTTTAGTGTGGGTGTGAGTGCATGTGACTCTGTGAGAGTGTGTGTGTAGTTGTGTGAGTGGGAGTGAGTGTGTGAATGTGTATACGATTGGGTGACTGTGTGTGAGTGTGTGTGATTGTGTGTGAGAATGTGTGTGTGTGAGTCTGTGTGTGTAGGTGTGTGATTGTGCCGAACCCTGTGTGATTGTGTGTGTTTGTGAGGGTGTGTGACAGTGTGTGTGAGTGTAGGAGTGTCTGAGTGCCTGTGTGATTTCTGTATGTGAGTGTGTGTGTGTTTGATGATGCGTTTGTTTGTGTGTGTGTAGGTGTGTTAGTGGGAGTGAGTGTGAATACGAGTGTGTGATTGTGTGTGAGTGTTTTTGTCTGTGAGTGGCTGTGAGTGTGTCTGTGAGTGCAGGTGAGAGTGCGTGACTATTTGTGAGTGTGTGTGTGATTGCATGTGAGCCTGTGTTTGTGTGTTGGTTTGTTTGAGTGTGTAGGTGTGCGTGTGTGTTTGACAGTGTTTGAGTGAGTGTTAGTGCGTGTGTGTCTGTAAGTGTTTGTGTGAGTAGGTGTGTGAGTGTGTGTGACCGGGTGATTGTGTGTGTGAATGCGTGTGAGTCTGTGTGTCTGTGTGTTTGTGGGTGTGTCTACATGTGTGTAGGTGTGTGACTGTTTATGGCACTGTGTCATTGTGCGTGAGTGCTCATGTGTCTGTGTGTGTGTGTGAGTTTGTGAGAGTGTAGGTGTGATTGGGAATGAGTGTGTGAGTGTGTATATGAGTGTGTCATTGTGTTTGTGTGTGTGTGTGAGTGTGTTTTGTTTAGGTGTGTGCGTGACATTTTGTGTGTCTATGTGTGAGTGTATTTTTGTCTGAGTGTGTGTGTCTGTGTGTAAGTGTGAGAGTGTGCTAGGGTGTTTGTGAGAGTGAAGGTGTGTGAGTGGGAGTGAGTGAGTGAATGTGTATATGAGTAGGTGACTGTGTGTGTGTGCATGTGTGCGCCTGTCAGTCTGAATATGTGGGTGTTTCTGTGTGTAGGTGTGTGAGTGTGTGTGTGACATTGTATGAGTGTGTGTGTGACATTGTGTGAGTGTGTGTGTGAGTGCATGTGAATCTGTGTGCGTTGTTGTGTGAGTAGGTGTGCGAGAGCTTGTGGCAGTGTGTGAGTGTGTGTGTTTGTGACATTCTGTGAATGTGTGTTGGTGTCTCTGTGTGTGTAATGTGTGAGTGCAGCAGTGTGTGAGTGTGTGAGTGCGAATGAGTCTGTGAGTGTGTGCGGGTGTGAGTGTGTTTCTTTGTGAAATTTCAGTTGCGTGAGTTGGAGTGATTGTGTGAGTGTGTATATAAGTGTGCGATAGTGTGTGAGTGTGTGTGATTGTGTGTGAGTATGTGTGTGTGCCTATATGTGTTTGTGTCTATGTGTAGGTGCGTAATTGTGTGTGTGCGACTGTGTGTGAGAATGTGGTTGTTTCTGTGTGTAGGTGTGTGAATGTGTGAGTGTGTTTGTGAGAGTGTAGTTGTGTGCGAGTTTGTGTGTGTGTGAGTGTGTATACGGGTGTGTGATTGTGTCTGAGTTTTTGTGATTGTGTGTAAGAATGTGAGTGAATGTGTCTGTGTGTATGTGTGTGAGTGTGTGAAACAGTGTCTCAGTCTTCGTGATTTTGTGTGGGTGTGTGAGAGTGTGTGTGAGCGTTTGAGTGTAGGTGTGTCTTTTTGAGTGCCTTTGTGGTTATTATATGTGTGTGTGTGAAAGTGTGTGTGTAAGTGTGAGTGGGAGTGAGAGTGGGACTGTGTGTACGAGTGTGTTATTGTGTGTGATTGTGTTTGTGGGTGAGTGTCTGAGCGTCTTTGTGTGCAGGTGTGTGTGTCTGACGGTTTTAGTGTGGGTGTGAGTGCATGTGACTCTGTGAGAGTGTGTGTGTAGTTGTGTGAGTGGGAGTGAGTGTGTGAATGTGTATACGATTGGGTGACTGTGTGTGAGTGTGTGTGATTGTGTGTGAGAATGTGTGTGTGTGAGTCTGTGTGTGTAGGTGTGTGATTGTGCCGAACCCTGTGTGATTGTGTGTGTTTGTGAGGGTGTGTGACAGTGTGTGTGAGTGTAGGAGTGTCTGAGTGCCTGTGTGATTTCTGTATGTGAGTGTGTGTGTGTTTGATGATGCGTTTGTTTGTGTGTGTGTAGGTGTGTTAGTGGGAGTGAGTGTGAATACGAGTGTGTGATTGTGTGTGAGTGTTTTTGTCTGTGAGTGGCTGTGAGTGTGTCTGTGAGTGCAGGTGAGGGTGCGTGACTATTTGTGAGTGTGTGTGTGATTGCATGTGAGCCTGTGTTTGTGTGTTGGTTTGTTTGTGTGTGTAGGTGTGCGTGTGTGTTTGACAGTGTTTGAGTGAGTGTTAGTGCGTGTGTGTCTGTAAGTGTTTGTGTGAGTAGGTGTGTGAGTGTGTGTGACCGGGTGATTGTGTGTGTGAATGCGTGTGAGTCTGTGTGTCTGTGTGTTTGTGGGTGTGTCTACATGTGTGTAGGTGTGTGACTGTTTATGGCACTGTGTCATTGTGCGTGAGTGCTCATGTGTCTGTGTGTGTGTGTGAGTTTGTGAGAGTGTAGGTGTGATTGGGAATGAGTGTGTGAGTGTGTATATGAGTGTGTCATTGTGTTTGTGTGTGTGTGTGAGTGTGTTTTGTTTAGGTGTGTGCGTGACATTTTGTGTGTCTATGTGTGAGTGTATTTTTGTCTGAGTGTGTGTGTCTGTGTGTAAGTGTGAGAGTGTGCTAGGGTGTTTGTGAGAGTGAAGGTGTATGAGTGGGAGTGAGTGAGTGAATGTGTATATGAGTGGGTGACTGTGTGTGTGTGCATGTGTGTGCCTGACAGTCTGAATATGTGGGTGTTTCTGTGTGTAGGTGTGTGAGTGTGTGTGTGACATTGTGTGAGTGTGTGTGTGACATTGTGTGAGTGTGTGTGAGTGCATGTGAATCTGTGTGTGTTGGTGTGTGAGTAGGTGTGCGAGAGCTTGTGGCAGTGTGTGAGTGTGTGTGTTTGTGACATTCTGTGAATGTGTGTTGGTGTCTCTGTGTGTGTAATGTGTGAGTGCAGCAGTGTGTGAGTGTGTGAGTGCGAATGAGTCTGTGAGTGTGTGCGGGTGTGAGTGTGTTTCTTTGTGAAATTTCAGTTGCGTGAGTTGGAGTGATTGTGTGAGTGTGTATATAAGTGTGCGATAGTGTGTGAGTGTGTGTGATTGTGTGTGAGTATGTGTGTGTGCCTATATGTGTTTGTGTCTATGTGTAGGTGCGTAATTGTGTGTGTGCGACTGTGTGTGAGAATGTGGTTGTTTCTGTGTGTAGGTGTGTGAATGTGTGAGTGTGTTTGTGAGAGTGTAGTTGTGTGAGTGTTTGTGTGTGTGTGAGTGTGTATACGGGTGTGTGATTGTGTCTGAGTTTTTGTGATTGTGTGTGAGAATGTGAGTGAATGTGTCTGTGTGTATGTGTGTGAGTGTGTGAAACAGTGTCTCAGTCTTCGTGATTTTGTGTGGGTGTGTGAGAGTGTGTGTGAGCGTTTGAGTGTAGGTGTGTCTTTTTGAGTGCCTTTGTGGTTATTATATGTGTGTGTGTGAAAGTGTGTGTGTAAGTGTGAGTGGGAGTGAGAGTGGGACTGTGTGTACGAGTGTGTTATTGTGTGTGATTGTGTTTGTGGGTGAGTGTCTGAGCGTCTTTGTGTGCAGGTGTGTGTGTCTGACGGTTTTAGTGTGGGTGTGAGTGCATGTGACTCTGTGAGAGTGTGTGTGTAGTTGTGTGAGTGGGAGTGAGTGTGTGAATGTGTATACGATTGGGTGACTGTGTGTGAGTGTGTGTGATTGTGTGTGAGAATGTGTGTGTGTGAGTCTGTGTGTGTAGGTGTGTGATTGTGCCGAACCCTGTGTGATTGTGTGTGTTTGTGAGGGTGTGTGACAGTGTGTGTGAGTGTAGGAGTGTCTGAGTGCCTGTGTGATTTCTGTATGTGAGTGTGTGTGTGTTTGATGATGCGTTTGTTTGTGTGTGTGTAGGTGTGTTAGTGGGAGTGAGTGTGAATACGAGTGTGTGATTGTGTGTGAGTGTTTTTGTCTGTGACTGGCTGTGAGTGTGTCTGTGAGTGCAGGTGAGAGTGCGTGACTATTTGTGAGTGTGTGTGTGTGATTGCATGTGAGCCTGTGTTTGTGTGTTGGTTTGTTTGTGTGTGTAGGTGTGCGTGTGTGTTTGACAGTGTTTGAGTGAGTGTTAGTGCGTGTGTGTCTGTAAGTGTTTGTGTGAGTAGGTGTGTGAGTGTGTGTGACCGGGTGATTGTGTGTGTGAATGCGTGTGAGTCTGTGTGTCTGTGTGTTTGTGGGTGTGTCTACATGTGTGTAGGTGTGTGACTGTTTATGGCACTGTGTCATTGTGCGTGAGTGCTCATGTGTCTGTGTGTGTGTGTGAGTTTGTGAGAGTGTAGGTGTGATTGGGAATGAGTGTGTGAGTGTGTATATGAGTGTGTCATTGTGTTTGTGTGTGTGTGTGAGTGTGTTTTGTTTAGGTGTGTGCGTGACATTTTGTGTGTCTATGTGTGAGTGTATTTTTGTCTGAGTGTGTGTGTCTGTGTGTAAGTGTGAGAGTGTGCTAGGGTGTTTGTGAGAGTGAAGGTGTGTGAGTGGGAGTGAGTGAGTGAATGTGTATATGAGTAGGTGACTGTGTGTGTGTGCATGTGTGTGCCTGACAGTCTGAATATGTGGGTGTTTCTGTGTGTAGGTGTGTGAGTGTGTGTGTGACATTGTATGAGTGTGTGTGTGACATTGTGTGAGTGTGTGTGTGAGTGCATGTGAATCTGTGTGCGTTGGTGTGTGAGTAGGTGTGCGAGAGCTTGTGGCAGTGTGTGAGTGTGTGTGTTTGTGACATTCTGTGAATGTGTGTTGGTGTCTCTGTGTGTGTAATGTGTGAGTGCAGCAGTGTGTGAGTGTGTGAGTGCGAATGAGTCTGTGAGTGTGTGCGGGTGTGAGTGTGTTTCTTTGTGAAATTTCAGTTGCGTGAGTTGGAGTGATTGTGTGAGTGTGTATATAAGTGTGCGATAGTGTGTGAGTGTGTGTGATTGTGTGTGAGTATGTGTGTGTGCCTATATGTGTTTGTGTCTATGTGTATGTGCGTAATTGTGTGTGTGCTATTGTGTGTGAGAATGTGGTTGTTTCTGTGTGTAGGTGTGTGAATGTGTGAGTGTGTTTGTGAGAGTGTAGTTGTGTGCGTGTTTGTGTGTGTGTGAGTGTGTATACGGGTGTGTGATTGTGTCTGAGTTTTTGTGATTGTGTGTGAGAATGTGAGTGAATGTGTCTGTGTGTATGTGTGTGAGTGTGTGAAACAGTGTCTCAGTCTTCGTGATTTTGTGTGGGTGTGTGAGAGTGTGTGTGAGCGTTTGAGTGTAGGTGTGTCTTTTTGAGTGCCTTTGTGGTTATTATATGTGTGTGTGTGAAAGTGTGTGTGTAAGTGTGAGTGGGAGTGAGAGTGGGACTGTGTGTACGAGTGTGTTATTGTGTGTGATTGTGTTTGTGGGTGAGTGTCTGAGCGTCTTTGTGTGCAGGTGTGTGTGTCTGACGGTTTTAGTGTGGGTGTGAGTGCATGTGACTCTGTGAGAGTGTGTGTGTAGTTGTGTGAGTGGGAGTGAGTGTGTGAATGTGTATACGATTGGGTGACTGTGTGTGAGAATGTGTGTGTGTGAGTCTGTGTGTGTAGGTGTGTGATTGTGCCGAACCCTGTGTGATTGTGTGTGTTTGTGAGGGTGTGTGACAGTGTGTGTGAGTGTAGGAGTGTCTGAGTGCCTGTGTGATTTCTGTATGTGAGTGTGTGTGTGTTTGATGATGCGTTTGTTTGTGTGTGTGTAGGTGTGTTAGTGGGAGTGAGTGTGAATACGAGTGTGTGATTGTGTGTGAGTGTTTTTGTCTGTGAGTGGCTGTGAGTGTGTCTGTGAGTGCAGGTGAGGGTGCGTGACTGTGAGTGTGTGTGTGATTGCATGTGAGCCTGTGTTTGTGTGTTGGTTTGTTTGTGTGTGTAGGTGTGCGTGTGTGTTTGACAGTGTTTGAGTGAGTGTTAGTGCGTGTGTGTCTATAAGTGTTTGTGTGAGTAGGTGTGTGAGTGTGTGTGACCGGGTGATTGTGTGTGTGAATGCGTGTGAGTCTGTGTGTCTGTGTGTTTGTGGGTGTGTCTACATGTGTGTAGGTGTGTGACTGTTTATGGCACTGTGTCATTGTGCGTGAGTGCTCATGTGTCTGTGTGTGTGTGTGAGTTTGTGAGAGTGTAGGTGTGATTGGGAATGAGTGTGTGAGTGTGTATATGAGTGTGTCATTGTGTTTGTGTGTGTGTGTGAGTGTGTTTTGTTTAGGTGTGTGTGTGACATTTTGTGTGTCTATGTGTGAGTGTATTTTTGTCTGAGTGTGTGTGTCTGTGTGTAAGTGTGAGAGTGTGCTAGGGTGTTTGTGAGAGTGAAGGTGTGTGAGTGGGAGTGAGTGAGTGAATGTGTATATGAGTGGGTGACTGTGTGTGTGTGCATGTGTGTGCCTGACAGTCTGAATATGTGGGTGTTTCTGTGTGTAGGTGTGTGAGTGTGTGTGTGACATTGTGTGAGTGTGTGTGTGACATTGTGTGAGTGTGTGTGAGTGCATGTGAATCTGTGTGTGTTGGTGTGTGAGTAGGTGTGCGAGAGCTTGTGGCAGTGTGTGAGTGTGTGTGTATGTGACATTCTGTGAATGTGTGTTGGTGTCTCTGTGTGTGTAGATGTGTGAGTGCAGCAGTGTGTGAGTGTGTGAGTGCGAATGAGTCTGTGAGTGTGTGCGGGTGTGAGTGTGTTTCTTTGTGAAATTTCAGTTGCGTGAGTTGGAGTGATTGTGTGAGTGTGTATATAAGTGTGCGATAGTGTGTGAGTGTGTGTGATTGTGTGTGAGTATGTGTGTGTGCCTATATATGTTTGTGTCTATGTGTAGGTGCGTAATTGTGTGTGTGCTACTGTGTGTGAGAATGTGGTTGTTTCTGTGTGTAGGTGTGTGAATGTGTGAGTGTGTTTGTGAGAGTGTAGTTGTGTGAGTGTTTGTGTGTGTGTGAGTGTGTATACGGGTGTGTGATTGTGTCTGAGTTTTTGTGATTGTGTGTGAGAATGTGAGTGAATGTGTCTGTGTGTATGTGTGTGAGTGTGTGAAACAGTGTCTCAGTCTTCGTGATTTTGTGTGGGTGTGTGAGAGTGTGTGTGAGCGTTTGAGTGTAGGTGTGTCTTTTTGAGTGCCTTTGTGGTTATTATATGTGTGTGTGTGAAAGTGTGTGTGTAAGTGTGAGTGGGAGTGAGAGTGGGACTGTGTGTACGAGTGTGTTATTGTGTGTGATTGTGTTTGTGGGTGAGTGTCTGAGCGTCTTTGTGTGCAGGTGTGTGTGTCTGACGGTTTTAGTGTGGGTGTGAGTGCATGTGACTCTGAGAGTGTGTGTGTAGTTGTGTGAGTGGGAGTGAGTGTGTGAATGTGTATACGATTGGGTGACTGTGTGTGAGTGTGTGTGATTGTGTGTGAGAATGTGTGTGTGTGAGTCTGTTTGTGTAGGTGTGTGATTGTGCCGAACCCTGTGTGATTGTGTGTGTTTGTGAGGGTGTGTGACAGTGTGTGTGAGTGTAGGAGTGTCTGAGTGCCTGTGTGATTTCTGTATGTGAGTGTGTGTGTGTTTGATGATGCGTTTGTTTGTGTGTGTGTAGGTGTGTTAGTGGGAGTGAGTGTGAATACGAGTGTGTGATTGTGTGTGAGTGTTTTTGTCTGTGAGTGGCTGTGAGTGTGTCTGTGAGTGCAGGTGAGAGTGCGTGACTATTTGTGAGTGTGTGTGTGATTGCATGAGAGCCTGTGTTTGTGTGTTGGTTTGTTTGAGTGTGTAGGTGTGCGTGTGTGTTTGACAGTGTTTGAGTGAGTGTTAGTGCGTGTGTGTCTATAAGTGTTTGTGTGAGTAGGTGTGTGAGTGTGTGTGACCGGGTGATTGTGTGTGTGAATGCGTGTGAGTCTGTGTGTCTGTGTGTTTGTGGGTGTGTCTACATGTGTGTAGGTGTGTGACTGTTTATGGCACTGTGTCATTGTGCGTGAGTGCTCATGTGTCTGTGTGTGTGTGTGAGTTTGTGAGAGTGTAGGTGTGATTGGGAATGAGTGTGTGAGTGTGTATATGAGTGTGTCATTGTGTTTGTGTGTGTGTGTGAGTGTGTTTTGTTTAGGTGTGTGCGTGACATTTTGTGTGTCTATGTGTGAGTGTATTTTTGTCTGAGTGTGTGTGTCTGTGTGTAAGTGTGAGAGTGTGCTAGGGTGTTTGTGAGAGTGAAGGTGTGTGAGTGGGAGTGAGTGAGTGAATGTGTATATGAGTGGGTGACTGTGTGTGTGTGCATGTGTGTGCCTGACAGTCTGAATATGTGGGTGTTTCTGTGTGTAGGTGTGTGAGTGTGTGTGTGACATTGTGTGAGTGTGTGTGTGACATTGTGTGAGTGTGTGTGAGTGCATGTGAATCTGTGTGTGTTGGTGTGTGAGTAGGTGTGCGAGAGCTTGTGGCAGTGTGTGAGTGTGTGTGTTTGTGACATTCTGTGAATGTGTGTTGGTGTCTCTGTGTGTGTAGATGTGTGAGTGCAGCAGTGTGTGAGTGTGTGAGTGCGAATGAGTCTGTGAGTGTGTGCGGGTGTGAGTGTGTTTCTTTGTGAAATTTCAGTTGCGTGAGTTGGAGTGATTGTGTGAGTGTGTATATAAGTGTGCGATAGTGTGTGAGTGTGTGTGATTGTGTGTGAGTATGTGTGTGTGCCTATATGTGTTTGTGTCTATGTGTAGGTGCGTAATTGTGTGTGTGCTACTGTGTGTGAGAATGTGGGTGTTTCTGTGTGTAGGTGTGTGAATGTGTGAGTGTGTTTGTGAGAGTGTAGTTGTGTGCGTGTTTGTGTGTGTGAGTGTGTATACGGGTGTGTGATTGTGTCTGAGTTTTTGTGATTGTGTGTGAGAATGTGAGTGAATGTGTCTATGTGTATGTGTGTGAGTGTGTGAAACAGTGTCTCAGTCTTCGTGATTTTGTGTGGGTGTGTGAGAGTGTGTGTGAGCGTTTGAGTGTAGGTGTGTCTTTTTGAGTGCCTTTGTGGTTATTATATGTGTGTGAGTGAAAGTGTGTGTGTAAGTGTGAGTGGGAGTGAGAGTGGGACTGTGTGTACGAGTGTGTTATTGTGTGTGATTGTGTTTGTGGGTGAGTGTCTGAGCGTCTTTGTGTGCAGGTGTGTGTGTCTGACGGTTTTAGTGTGGGTGTGAGTGCATGTGACTCTGTGAGAGTGTGTGTGTAGTTGTGTGAGTGGGAGTGAGTGTGTGAATGTGTATACGATTGGGTGACTGTGTGTGAGTGTGTGTGATTGTGTGTGAGAATGTGTGTGAGTGAGTCTGTGTGTGTAGGTGTGTGATTGTGCCGAACCCTGTGTGATTGTGTGTGTTTGTGAGGGTGTGTGACAGTGTGTGTGAGTGAAGGAGTGTCTGAGTGCCTGTGTGATTTCTGTATGTGAGTGTGTGTGTGTTTGATGATGCGTTTGTTTGTGTGTGTGTAGGTGTGTTAGTGGGAGTGAGTGTGAATACGAGTGTGTGATTGTGTGTGAGTGTTTTTGTCTGTGAGTGGCTGTGAGTGTGTCTGTGAGTGCAGGTGAGAGTGCGTGACTATTTGTGAGTGTGTGTGTGATTGCATGTGAGCCTGTGTTTGTGTGTTGGTTTGTTTGTGTGTGTAGGTGTGCGTGTGTGTTTGACAGTGTTTGAGTGAGTGTTAGTGCGTGTGTGTCTGTAAGTGTTTGTGTGAGTAGGTGTGTGAGTGTGTGTGACCGGGTGATTGTGTGTGTGAATGCGTGTGAGTCTGTGTGTCTGTGTGTTTGTGGGTGTGTCTACATGTGTGTAGGTGTGTGACTGTTTATGGCACTGTGTCATTGTGCGTGAGTGCTCATGTGTCTGTGTGTGTGTGTGAGTTTGTGAGAGTGTAGGTGTGATTGGGAATGAGTGTGTGAGTGTGTATATGAGTGTGTCATTGTGTTTGTGTGTGTGTGTGAGTGTGTTTTGTTTAGGTGTGTGCGTGACATTTTGTGTGTCTATGTGTGAGTGTATTTTTATCTGAGTGTGTGTGTCTGTGTGTAAGTGTGAGAGTGTGCTAGGGTGTTTGTGAGAGTTCAGGGGTGTGAGTGGGAGTGAGTGAGTGAATGTGTATATGAGTAGGTGACTGTGTGTGTGTGCATGTGTGTGCCTGACAGTCTGAATATGTGGGTGTTTCTGTGTGTAGGTGTGTGAGTGTGTGTGTGACATTGTATGAGTGTGTGTGTGACATTGTGTGAGTGTGTGTGTGAGTGCATGTGAATCTGTGTGTGTTGGTGTGTGAGTAGGTGTGCGAGAGCTTGTGGCAGTGTGTGAGTGTGTGTGTTTGTGACATTCTGTGAATGTGTGTTGGTGTCTCTGTGTGTGTAATGTGTGAGTGCAGCAGTGTGTGAGTGTGTGAGTGCGAATGAGTCTGTGAGTGTGTGCGGGTGTGAGTGTGTTTCTTTGTGAAATTTCAGTTGCGTGAGTTGGAGTGATTGTGTGAGTGTGTATATAAGTGTGCGATAGTGTGTGAGTGTGTGTGATTGTGTGTGAGTATGTGTGTGTGCCTATATGTGTTTGTGTCTATGTGTAGGTGCGTAATTGTGTGTGTGCTACTGTGTGTGAGAATGTGGTTGTTTCTGTGTGTAGGTGTGTGAATGTGTGAGTGTGTTTGTGAGAGTGTAGTTGTGTGAGTGTTTGTGTGTGTGTGAGTGTGTATACGGGTGTGTGATTGTGTCTGAGTTTTTGTGATTTTGTGTGAGAATGTGAGTGAATGTGTCTGTGTGTATGTGTGTGAGTGTGTGAAACAGTGTCTCAGTCTTCGTGATTTTGTGTGGGTGTGTGAGAGTGTGTGTGAGCGTTTGAGTGTAGGTGTGTCTTTTTGAGTGCCTTTGTGGTTATTATATGTGTGTGAGTGAAAGTGTGTGTGTAAGTGGGAGTGGGAGTGAGAGTGGGACTGTGTGTACGAGTGTGTTATTGTGTGTGATTGTGTTTGTGGGTGAGTGTCTGAGCGTCTTTGTGTGCAGGTGTGTGTGTCTGACGGTTTTAGTGTGGGTGTGAGTGCATGTGACTCTGTGAGATGTGTGTAGTTGTGTGAGTGGGAGTGAGTGTGTGAATGTGTATACGATTGGGTGACTGTGTGTGAGTGTGTGTGATTGTGTGTGAGAATGTGTGTGTGTGAGTCTGTGTGTGTAGGTGTGTGATTGTGCCGAACCCTGTGTGATTGTGTGTGTTTGTGAGGGTGTGTGACAGTGTGTGTGAGTGTAGGAGTGTCTGAGTGCCTGTGTGATTTCTGTATGTGAGTGTGTGTGTGTTTGATGATGCGTTTGTTTGTGTGTGTGTAGGTGTGTTAGTGGGAGTGAGTGTGAATACGAGTGTGTGATTGTGTGTGAGTGTTTTTGTCTGTGAGTGGCTGTGAGTGTGTCTGTGAGTGCAGGTGAGGGTGCGTGACTATTTGTGAGTGTGTGTGTGATTGCATGTGAGCCTGTGTTTGTGTGTTGGTTTGTTTGTGTGTGTAGGTGTGCGTGTGTGTTTGACAGTGTTTGAGTGTGTGTTAGTGCATGTGTGTCTGTAAGTGTTTGTGTGAGTAGGTGTGTGAGTGTGTGTGACCGGGTGATTGTGTGTGTGAATGCGTGTGAGTCTGTGTGTCTGTGTGTTTGTGGGTGTGTCTACATGTGTGTAGGTGTGTGACTGTTTATGGCACTGTGTCATTGTGCGTGAGTGCTCATGTGTCTGTGTGTGTGTGTGAGTTTGTGAGAGTGTAGGTGTGATTGGGAATGAGTGTGTGAGTGTGTATATGAGTGTGTCATTGTGTTTGTGTGTGTGTGTGAGTGTGTTTTGTTTAGGTGTGTGCGTGACATTTTGTGTGTCTATGTGTGAGTGTATTTTTGTCTGAGTGTGTGTGTCTGTGTGTAAGTGTGAGAGTGTGCTAGGGTGTTTGTGAGAGTGAAGGTGTGTGAGTGGGAGTGAGTGAGTGAATGTGTATATGAGTGGGTGACTGTGTGTGTGTGCATGTGTGTGCCTGACAGTCTGAATATGTGGGTGTTTCTGTGTGTAGGTGTGTGAGTGTGTGTGTGACATTGTGTGAGTGTGTGTGTGACATTGTGTGAGTGTGTGTGAGTGCATGTGAATCTGTGTGTGTTGGTGTGTGAGTAGGTGTGCGAGAGCTTGTGGCAGTGTGTGAGTGTGTGTGTTTGTGACATTCTGTGAATGTGTGTTGGTGTCTCTGTGTGTGTAATGTGTGAGTGCAGCAGTGTGTGAGTGTGTGAGTGCGAATGAGTCTGTGAGTGTGTGCGGGTGTGAGTGTGTTTCTTTGTGAAATTTCAGTTGCGTGAGTTGGAGTGATTGTGTGAGTGTGTATATAAGTGTGCGATAGTGTGTGAGTGTGTGTGATTGTGTGTGAGTATGTGTGTGTGCCTATATGTGTTTGTGTCTATGTGTAGGTGCGTAATTGTGTGTGTGCGACTGTGTGTGAGAATGTGGTTGTTTCTGTGTGTAGGTGTGTGAATGTGTGAGTGTGTTTGTGAGAGTGTAGTTGTGTGAGTGTTTGTGTGTGTGTGAGTGTGTATACGGGTGTGTGATTGTGTCTGAGTTTTTGTGATTGTGTGTGAGAATGTGAGTGAATGTGTCTGTGTGTATGTGTGTGAGTGTGTGAAACAGTGTCTCAGTCTTCGTGATTTTGTGTGGGTGTGTGAGAGTGTGTGTGAGCGTTTGAGTGTAGGTGTGTCTTTTTGAGTGCCTTTGTGGTTATTATATGTGTGTGTGTGAAAGTGTGTGTGTAAGTGTGAGTGGGAGTGAGAGTGGGACTGTGTGTACGAGTGTGTTATTGTGTGTGATTGTGTTTGTGGGTGAGTGTCTGAGCGTCTTTGTGTGCAGGTGTGTGTGTCTGACGGTTTTAGTGTGGGTGTGAGTGCATGTGACTCTGAGAGTGTGTGTGTAGTTGTGTGAGTGGGAGTGAGTGTGTGAATGTGTATACGATTGGGTGACTGTGTGTGAGTGTGTGTGATTGTGTGTGAGAATGTGTGTGTGTGAGTCTGTGTGTGTAGGTGTGTGATTGTGCCGAACCCTGTGTGATTGTGTGTGTTTGTGAGGGTGTGTGACAGTGTGTGTGAGTGTAGGAGTGTCTGAGTGCCTGTGTGATTTCTGTATGTGAGTGTGTGTGTGTTTGATGATGCGTTTGTTTGTGTGTGTGTAGGTGTGTTAGTGGGAGTGAGTGTGAATACGAGTGTGTGATTGTGTGTGAGTGTTTTTGTCTGTGAGTGGCTGTGAGTGTGTCTGTGAGTGCAGGTGAGAGTGCGTGACTATTTGTGAGTGTGTGTGTGATTGCATGTGAGCCTGTGTTTGTGTGTTGGTTTGTTTGTGTGTGTAGGTGTGCATGTGTGTTTGACAGTGTTTGAGTGAGTGTTAGTGCGTGTGTGTCTATAAGTGTTTGTGTGAGTAGGTGTGTGAGTGTGTGTGACCGGGTGATTGTGTGTGTGAATGCGTGTGAGTCTGTGTGTCTGTGTGTTTGTGGGTGTGTCTACATGTGTGTAGGTGTGTGACTGTTTATGGCACTGTGTCATTGTGCGTGAGTGCTCATGTGTCTGTGTGTGTGTGTGAGTTTGTGAGAGTGTAGGTGTGATTGGGAATGAGTGTGTGAGTGTGTATATGAGTGTGTCATTGTGTTTGTGTGTGTGTGTGAGTGTGTTTTGTTTAGGTGTGTGCGTGACATTTTGTGTGTCTATGTGTGAGTGTATTTTTGTCTGAGTGTGTGTGTCTGTGTGTAAGTGTGAGAGTGTGCTAGGGTGTTTGTGAGAGTGAAGGTGTGTGAGTGGGAGTGAGTGAGTGAATGTGTATATGAGTGGGTGACTGTGTGTGTGTGCATGTGTGTGCCTGACAGTCTGAATATGTGGGTGTTTCTGTGTGTAGGTGTGTGAGTGTGTGTGTGACATTGTGTGAGTGTGTGTGTGACATTGTGTGAGTGTGTGTGAGTGCATGTGAATCTGTGTGTGTTGGTGTGTGAGTAGGTGTGCGAGAGCTTGTGGCAGTGTGTGAGTGTGTGTGTTTGTGACATTCTGTGAATGTGTGTTGGTGTCTCTGTGTGTGTAATGTGTGAGTGCAGCAGTGTGTGAGTGTGTGAGTGCGAATGAGTCTGTGAGTGTGTGCGGGTGTGAGTGTGTTTCTTTGTGAAATTTCAGTTGCGTGAGTTGGAGTGATTGTGTGAGTGTGTATATAAGTGTGCGATAGTGTGTGAGTGTGTGTGATTGTGTGTGAGTATGTGTGTGTGCCTATATGTGTTTGTGTCTATGTGTAGGTGCGTAATTGTGTGTGTGCGACTGTGTGTGAGAATGTGGTTGTTTCTGTGTGTAGGTGTGTGAATGTGTGAGTGTGTTTGTGAGAGTGTAGTTGTGTGAGTGTTTGTGTGTGTGTGAGTGTGTATACGGGTGTGTGATTGTGTCTGAGTTTTTGTGATTGTGTGTGAGAATGTGAGTGAATGTGTCTGTGTGTATGTGTGTGAGTGTGTGAAACAGTGTCTCAGTCTTCGTGATTTTGTGTGGGTGTGTGAGAGTGTGTGTGAGCGTTTGAGTGTAGGTGTGTCTTTTTGAGTGCCTTTGTGGTTATTATATGTGTGTGTGTGAAAGTGTGTGTGTAAGTGTGAGTGGGAGTGAGAGTGGGACTGTGTGTACGAGTGTGTTATTGTGTGTGATTGTGTTTGTGGGTGAGTGTCTGAGCGTCTTTGTGTGCAGGTGTGTGTGTCTGACGGTTTTAGTGTGGGTGTGAGTGCATGTGACTCTGTGAGAGTGTGTGTGTAGTTGTGTGAGTGGGAGTGAGTGTGTGAATGTGTATACGATTGGGTGACTGTGTGTGAGTGTGTGTGATTGTGTGTGAGAATGTGTGTGTGTGAGTCTGTGTGTGTAGGTGTGTGATTGTGCCGAACCCTGTGTGATTGTGTGTGTTTGTGAGGGTGTGTGACAGTGTGTGTGAGTGTAGGAGTGTCTGAGTGCCTGTGTGATTTCTGTATGTGAGTGTGTGTGTGTTTGATGATGCGTTTGTTTGTGTGTGTGTAGGTGTGTTAGTGGGAGTGAGTGTGAATACGAGTGTGTGATTGTGTGTGAGTGTTTTTGTCTGTGACTGGCTGTGAGTGTGTCTGTGAGTGCAGGTGAGAGTGCGTGACTATTTGTGAGTGTGTGTGTGTGATTGCATGTGAGCCTGTGTTTGTGTGTTGGTTTGTTTGTGTGTGTAGGTGTGCGTGTGTGTTTGACAGTGTTTGAGTGAGTGTTAGTGCGTGTGTGTCTGTAAGTGTTTGTGTGAGTAGGTGTGTGAGTGTGTGTGACCGGGTGATTGTGTGTGTGAATGCGTGTGAGTCTGTGTGTCTGTGTGTTTGTGGGTGTGTCTACATGTGTGTAGGTGTGTGACTGTTTATGGCACTGTGTCATTGTGCGTGAGTGCTCATGTGTCTGTGTGTGTGTGTGAGTTTGTGAGAGTGTAGGTGTGATTGGGAATGAGTGTGTGAGTGTGTATATGAGTGTGTCATTGTGTTTGTGTGTGTGTGTGAGTGTGTTTTGTTTAGGTGTGTGCGTGACATTTTGTGTGTCTATGTGTGAGTGTATTTTTGTCTGAGTGTGTGTGTCTGTGTGTAAGTGTGAGAGTGTGCTAGGGTGTTTGTGAGAGTGAAGGTGTGTGAGTGGGAGTGAGTGAGTGAATGTGTATATGAGTAGGTGACTGTGTGTGTGTGCATGTGTGTGCCTGACAGTCTGAATATGTGGGTGTTTCTGTGTGTAGGTGTGTGAGTGTGTGTGTGACATTGTATGAGTGTGTGTGTGACATTGTGTGAGTGTGTGTGTGAGTGCATGTTAATCTGTGTGCGTTGGTGAGTGAGTAGGTGTGCGAGAGCTTGTGGCAGTGTGTGAGTGTGTGTGTTTGTGACATTCTGTGAATGTGTGTTGGTGTCTCTGTGTGTGTAATGTGTGAGTGCAGCAGTGTGTGAGTGTGTGAGTGCGAATGAGTCTGTGAGTGTGTGCGGGTGTGAGTGTGTTTCTTTGTGAAATTTCAGTTGCGTGAGTTGGAGTGATTGTGTGAGTGTGTATATAAGTGTGCGATAGTGTGTGAGTGTGTGTGATTGTGTGTGAGTATGTGTGTGTTCCTATATGTGTTTGTGTCTATGTGTAGGTGCGTAATTGTGTGTGTGCTACTGTGTGTGAGAATGTGGGTGTTTCTGTGTGTAGGTGTGTGAATGTGTGAGTGTGTTTGTGAGAGTGTACTTGTGTGAGTGTTTGTGTGTGTGTGAGTGTGTATACGGGTGTGTGATTGTGTCTGAGTTTTTGTGATTGTGTGTGAGAATGTGAGTGAATGTGTCTGTGTGTATGTGTGTGAGTGTGTGAAACAGTGTCTCAGTCTTCGTGATTTTGTGTGGGTGTGTGAGAGTGTGTGTGAGCGTTTGAGTGTAGGTGTGTCTTTTTGAGTGCCTTTGTGGTTATTATATGTGTGTGAGTGAAAGTGTGTGTGTAAGTGTGAGTGGGAGTGAGAGTGGGAGTGTGTGTACGAGTGTGTTATTGTGTGTGATTGTGTTTGTGGGTGAGTGTCTGAGCGTCTTTGTGTGCAGGTGTGTGTGTCTGACGGTTTTAGTGTGGGTGTGAGTGCATGTGACTCTGTGAGAGTGTGTGTGTAGTTGTGTGAGTGGGAGTGAGTGTGTGAATGTGTATACGATTGGGTGACTGTGTGTGAGTGTGTGTGATTGTGTGTGAGAATGTGTGTGTGTGAGTCTGTGTGTGTAGGTGTGTGATTGTGCCGAACCCTGTGTGATTGTGTGTGTTTGTGAGGGTGTGTGACAGTGTGTGTGAGTGTAGGAGTGTCTGAGTGCCTGTGTGATTTCTGTATGTGAGTGTGTGTGTGTTTGATGATGCGTTTGTTTGTGTGTGTGTAGGTGTGTTAGTGGGAGTGAGTGTGAATACGAGTGTGTGATTGTGTGTGAGTGTTTTTGTCTGTGAGTGGCTGTGAGTGTGTCTGTGAGTGCAGGTGAGAGTGCGTGACTATTTGTGAGTGTGTGTGTGATTGCATGTGAGCCTGTGTTTGTGTGTTGGTTTGTTTGTGTGTGTAGGTGTGCATGTGTGTTTGACAGTGTTTGAGTGAGTGTTAGTGCGTGTGTGTCTATAAGTGTTTGTGTGAGTAGGTGTGTGAGTGTGTGTGACCGGGTGATTGTGTGTGTGAATGCGTGTGAGTCTGTGTGTCTGTGTGTTTGTGGGTGTGTCTACATGTGTGTAGGTGTGTGACTGTTTATGGCACTGTGTCATTGTGCGTGAGTGCTCATGTGTCTGTGTGTGTGTGTGAGTTTGTGAGAGTGTAGGTGTGATTGGGAATGAGTGTGTGAGTGTGTATATGAGTGTGTCATTGTGTTTGTGTGTGTGTGTGAGTGTGTTTTGTTTAGGTGTGTGTGTGACATTTTGTGTGTCTATGTGTGAGTGTATTTTTGTCTGAGTGTGTGTGTCTGTGTGTAAGTGTGAGAGTGTGCTAGGGTGTTTGTGAGAGTGAAGGTGTGTGAGTGGGAGTGAGTGAGTGAATGTGTATATGAGTGGGTGACTGTGTGTGTGTGCATGTGTGTGCCTGACAGTCTGAATATGTGGGTGTTTCTGTGTGTAGGTGTGTGAGTGTGTGTGTGACATTGTGTGAGTGTGTGTGTGACATTGTGTGAGTGTGTGTGAGTGCATGTGAATCTGTGTGTGTTGGTGTGTGAGTAGGTGTGCGAGAGCTTGTGGCAGTGTGTGAGTGTGTGTGTTTGTGACATTCTGTGAATGTGTGTTGGTGTCTCTGTGTGTGTAGATGTGTGAGTGCAGCAGTGTGTGAGTGTGTGAGTGCGAATGAGTCTGTGAGTGTGTGCGGGTGTGAGTGTGTTTCTTTGTGAAATTTCAGTTGCGTGAGTTGGAGTGATTGTGTGAGTGTGTATATAAGTGTGCGATAGTGTGTGAGTGTGTGTGATTGTGTGTGAGTATGTGTGTGTGCCTATATATGTTTGTGTCTATGTGTAGGTGCGTAATTGTGTGTGTGCTACTGTGTGTGAGAATGTGGTTGTTTCTGTGTGTAGGTGTGTGAATGTGTGAGTGTGTTTGTGAGAGTGTAGTTGTGTGAGTGTTTGTGTGTGTGTGAGTGTGTATACGGGTGTGTGATTGTGTCTGAGTTTTTGTGATTGTGTGTGAGAATGTGAGTGAATGTGTCTGTGTGTATGTGTGTGAGTGTGTGAAACAGTGTCTCAGTCTTCGTGATTTTGTGTGGGTGTGTGAGAGTGTGTGTGAGCGTTTGAGTGTAGGTGTGTCTTTTTGAGTGCCTTTGTGGTTATTATATGTGTGTGTGTGAAAGTGTGTGTGTAAGTGTGAGTGGGAGTGAGAGTGGGACTGTGTGTACGAGTGTGTTATTGTGTGTGATTGTGTTTGTGGGTGAGTGTCTGAGCGTCTTTGTGTGCAGGTGTGTGTGTCTGACGGTTTTAGTGTGGGTGTGAGTGCATGTGACTCTGAGAGTGTGTGTGTAGTTGTGTGAGTGGGAGTGAGTGTGTGAATGTGTATACGATTGGGTGACTGTGTGTGAGTGTGTGTGATTGTGTGTGAGAATGTGTGTGTGTGAGTCTGTTTGTGTAGGTGTGTGATTGTGCCGAACCCTGTGTGATTGTGTGTGTTTGTGAGGGTGTGTGACAGTGTGTGTGAGTGTAGGAGTGTCTGAGTGCCTGTGTGATTTCTGTATGTGAGTGTGTGTGTGTTTGATGATGCGTTTGTTTGTGTGTGTGTAGGTGTGTTAGTGGGAGTGAGTGTGAATACGAGTGTGTGATTGTGTGTGAGTGTTTTTGTCTGTGAGTGGCTGTGAGTGTGTCTGTGAGTGCAGGTGAGAGTGCGTGACTATTTGTGAGTGTGTGTGTGATTGCATGAGAGCCTGTGTTTGTGTGTTGGTTTGTTTGAGTGTGTAGGTGTGCGTGTGTGTTTGACAGTGTTTGAGTGAGTGTTAGTGCGTGTGTGTCTGTAAGTGTTTGTGTGAGTAGGTGTGTGAGTGTGTGTGACCGGGTGATTGTGTGTGTGAATGCGTGTGAGTCTGTGTGTCTGTGTGTTTGTGGGTGTGTCTACATGTGTGTAGGTGTGTGACTGTTTATGGCACTGTGTCATTGTGCGTGAGTGCTCATGTGTCTGTGTGTGTGTGTGAGTTTGTGAGAGTGTAGGTGTGATTGGGAATGAGTGTGTGAGTGTGTATATGAGTGTGTCATTGTGTTTGTGTGTGTGTGTGAGTGTGTTTTGTTTAGGTGTGTGCGTGACATTTTGTGTGTCTATGTGTGAGTGTATTTTTGTCTGAGTGTGTGTGTTTGTGTGTAAGTGTGAGAGTGTGCTAGGGTGTTTGTGAGAGTGAAGGTGTGTGAGTGGGAGTGAGTGAGTGAATGTGTATATGAGTGGGTGACTGTGTGTGTGTGCATGTGTGTGCCTGACAGTCTGAATATGTGGGTGTTTCTGTGTGTAGGTGTGTGAGTGTGTGTGTGACATTGTGTGAGTGTGTGTGTGACATTGTGTGAGTGTGTGTGAGTGCATGTGAATCTGTGTGTGTTGGTGTGTGAGTAGGTGTGCGAGAGCTTGTGGCAGTGTGTGAGTGTGTGTGTTTGTGACATTCTGTGAATGTGTGTTGGTGTCTCTGTGTGTGTAGATGTGTGAGTGCAGCAGTGTGTGAGTGTGTGAGTGCGAATGAGTCTGTGAGTGTGTGCGGGTGTGAGTGTGTTTCTTTGTGAAATTTCAGTTGCGTGAGTTGGAGTGATTGTGTGAGTGTGTATATAAGTGTGCGATAGTGTGTGAGTGTGTGTGATTGTGTGTGAGTATGTGTGTGTGCCTATATGTGTTTGTGTCTATGTGTAGGTGCGTAATTGTGTGTGTGCTACTGTGTGTGAGAATGTGGGTGTTTCTGTGTGTAGGTGTGTGAATGTGTGAGTGTGTTTGTGAGAGTGTAGTTGTGTGCGTGTTTGTGTGTGTGAGTGTGTATACGGGTGTGTGATTGTGTCTGAGTTTTTGTGATTGTGTGTGAGAATGTGAGTGAATGTGTCTATGTGTATGTGTGTGAGTGTGTGAAACAGTGTCTCAGTCTTCGTGATTTTGTGTGGGTGTGTGAGAGTGTGTGTGAGCGTTTGAGTGTAGGTGTGTCTTTTTGAGTGCCTTTGTGGTTATTATATGTGTGTGAGTGAAAGTGTGTGTGTAAGTGTGAGTGGGAGTGAGAGTGGGACTGTGTGTACGAGTGTGTTATTGTGTGTGATTGTGTTTGTGGGTGAGTGTCTGAGCGTCTTTGTGTGCAGGTGTGTGTGTCTGACGGTTTTAGTGTGGGTGTGAGTGCATGTGACTCTGTGAGAGTGTGTGTGTAGTTGTGTGAGTGGGAGTGAGTGTGTGAATGTGTATACGATTGGGTGACTGTGTGTGAGTGTGTGTGATTGTGTGTGAGAATGTGTGTGAGTGAGTCTGTGTGTGTAGGTGTGTGATTGTGCCGAACCCTGTGTGATTGTGTGTGTTTGTGAGGGTGTGTGACAGTGTGTGTGAGTGTAGGAGTGTCTGAGTGCCTGTGTGATTTCTGTATGTGAGTGTGTGTGTTTGATGATGCGTTTGTTTGTGTGTGTGTAGGTGTGTTAGTGGGAGTGAGTGTGAATACGAGTGTGTGATTGTGTGTGAGTGTTTTTGTCTGTGAGTGGCTGTGAGTGTGTCTGTGAGTGCAGGTGAGAGTGCGTGACTATTTGTGAGTGTGTGTGTGATTGCATGTGAGCCTGTGTTTGTGTGTTGGTTTGTTTGTGTGTGTAGGTGTGCGTGTGTGTTTGACAGTGTTTGAGTGAGTGTTAGTGCGTGTGTGTCTGTAAGTGTTTGTGTGAGTAGGTGTGTGAGTGTGTGTGACCGGGTGATTGTGTGTGTGAATGCGTGTGAGTCTGTGTGTCTGTGTGTTTGTGGGTGTGTCTACATGTGTGTAGGTGTGTGACTGTTTATGGCACTGTGTCATTGTGCGTGAGTGCTCATGTGTCTGTGTGTGTGTGTGAGTTTGTGAGAGTGTAGGTGTGATTGGGAATGAGTGTGTGAGTGTGTATATGAGTGTGTCATTGTGTTTGTGTGTGTGTGTGAGTGTGTTTTGTTTAGGTGTGTGCGTGACATTTTGTGTGTCTATGTGTGAGTGTATTTTTATCTGAGTGTGTGTGTCTGTGTGTAAGTGTGAGAGTGTGCTAGGGTGTTTGTGAGAGTTCAGGGGTGTGAGTGGGAGTGAGTGAGTGAATGTGTATATGAGTAGGTGACTGTGTGTGTGTGCATGTGTGTGCCTGACAGTCTGAATATGTGGGTGTTTCTGTGTGTAGGTGTGTGAGTGTGTGTGTGACATTGTATGAGTGTGTGTGTGACATTGTGTGAGTGTGTGTGTGAGTGCATGTGAATCTGTGTGCGTTGGTGTGTGAGTAGGTGTGCGAGAGCTTGTGGCAGTGTGTGAGTGTGTGTGTTTGTGACATTCTGTGAATGTGTGTTGGTGTCTCTGTGTGTGTAATGTGTGAGTGCAGCAGTGTGTGAGTGTGTGAGTGCGAATGAGTCTGTGAGTGTGTGCGGGTGTGAGTGTGTTTCTTTGTGAAATTTCAGTTGCGTGAGTTGGAGTGATTGTGTGAGTGTGTATATAAGTGTGCGATAGTGTGTGAGTGTGTGTGATTGTGTGTGAGTATGTGTGTGTGCCTATATGTGTTTGTGTCTATGTGTAGGTGCGTAATTGTGTGTGTGCTACTGTGTGTGAGAATGTGGTTGTTTCTGTGTGTAGGTGTGTGAATGTGTGAGTGTGTTTGTGAGAGTGTAGTTGTGTGAGTGTTTGTGTGTGTGTGAGTGTGTATACGGGTGTGTGATTGTGTCTGAGTTTTTGTGATTTTGTGTGAGAATGTGAGTGAATGTGTCTGTGTGTATGTGTGTGAGTGTGTGAAACAGTGTCTCAGTCTTCGTGATTTTGTGTGGGTGTGTGAGAGTGTGTGTGAGCGTTTGAGTGTAGGTGTGTCTTTTTGAGTGCCTTTGTGGTTATTATATGTGTGTGAGTGAAAGTGTGTGTGTAAGTGGGAGTGGGAGTGAGAGTGGGACTGTGTGTACGAGTGTGTTATTGTGTGTGATTGTGTTTGTGGGTGAGTGTCTGAGCGTCTTTGTGTGCAGGTGTGTGTGTCTGACGGTTTTAGTGTGGGTGTGAGTGCATGTGACTCTGTGAGATGTGTGTAGTTGTGTGAGTGGGAGTGAGTGTGTGAATGTGTATACGATTGGGTGACTGTGTGTGAGTGTGTGTGATTGTGTGTGAGAATGTGTGTGTGTGAGTCTGTGTGTGTAGGTGTGTGATTGTGCCGAACCCTGTGTGATTGTGTGTGTTTGTGAGGGTGTGTGACAGTGTGTGTGAGTGTAGGAGTGTCTGAGTGCCTGTGTGATTTCTGTATGTGAGTGTGTGTGTGTTTGATGATGCGTTTGTTTGTGTGTGTGTAGGTGTGTTAGTGGGAGTGAGTGTGAATACGAGTGTGTGATTGTGTGTGAGTGTTTTTGTCTGTGAGTGGCTGTGAGTGTGTCTGTGAGTGCAGGTGAGGGTGCGTGACTATTTGTGAGTGTGTGTGTGATTGCATGTGAGCCTGTGTTTGTGTGTTGGTTTGTTTGTGTGTGTAGGTGTGCGTGTGTGTTTGACAGTGTTTGAGTGTGTGTTAGTGCATGTGTGTCTGTAAGTGTTTGTGTGAGTAGGTGTGTGAGTGTGTGTGACCGGGTGATTGTGTGTGTGAATGCGTGTGAGTCTGTGTGTCTGTGTGTTTGTGGGTGTGTCTACATGTGTGTAGGTGTGTGACTGTTTATGGCACTGTGTCATTGTGCGTGAGTGCTCATGTGTCTGTGTGTGTGTGTGAGTTTGTGAGAGTGTAGGTGTGATTGGGAATGAGTGTGTGAGTGTGTATATGAGTGTGTCATTGTGTTTGTGTGTGTGTGTGAGTGTGTTTTGTTTAGGTGTGTGCGTGACATTTTGTGTGTCTATGTGTGAGTGTATTTTTGTCTGAGTGTGTGTGTCTGTGTGTAAGTGTGAGAGTGTGCTAGGGTGTTTGTGAGAGTGAAGGTGTGTGAGTGGGAGTGAGTGAGTGAATGTGTATATGAGTGGGTGACTGTGTGTGTGTGCATGTGTGTGCCTGACAGTCTGAATATGTGGGTGTTTCTGTGTGTAGGTGTGTGAGTGTGTGTGTGACATTGTGTGAGTGTGTGTGTGACATTGTGTGAGTGTGTGTGAGTGCATGTGAATCTGTGTGTGTTGGTGTGTGAGTAGGTGTGCGAGAGCTTGTGGCAGTGTGTGAGTGTGTGTGTTTGTGACATTCTGTGAATGTGTGTTGGTGTCTCTGTGTGTGTAATGTGTGAGTGCAGCAGTGTGTGAGTGTGTGAGTGCGAATGAGTCTGTGAGTGTGTGCGGGTGTGAGTGTGTTTCTTTGTGAAATTTCAGTTGCGTGAGTTGGAGTGATTGTGTGAGTGTGTATATAAGTGTGCGATAGTGTGTGAGTGTGTGTGATTGTGTGTGAGTATGTGTGTGTGCCTATATGTGTTTGTGTCTATGTGTAGGTGCGTAATTGTGTGTGTGCGACTGTGTGTGAGAATGTGGTTGTTTCTGTGTGTAGGTGTGTGAATGTGTGAGTGTGTTTGTGAGAGTGTAGTTGTGTGAGTGTTTGTGTGTGTGTGAGTGTGTATACGGGTGTGTGATTGTGTCTGAGTTTTTGTGATTGTGTGTGAGAATGTGAGTGAATGTGTCTGTGTGTATGTGTGTGAGTGTGTGAAACAGTGTCTCAGTCTTCGTGATTTTGTGTGGGTGTGTGAGAGTGTGTGTGAGCGTTTGAGTGTAGGTGTGTCTTTTTGAGTGCCTTTGTGGTTATTATATGTGTGTGTGTGAAAGTGTGTGTGTAAGTGTGAGTGGGAGTGAGAGTGGGACTGTGTGTACGAGTGTGTTATTGTGTGTGATTGTGTTTGTGGGTGAGTGTCTGAGCGTCTTTGTGTGCAGGTGTGTGTGTCTGACGGTTTTAGTGTGGGTGTGAGTGCATGTGACTCTGAGAGTGTGTGTGTAGTTGTGTGAGTGGGAGTGAGTGTGTGAATGTGTATACGATTGGGTGACTGTGTGTGAGTGTGTGTGATTGTGTGTGAGAATGTGTGTGTGTGAGTCTGTGTGTGTAGGTGTGTGATTGTGCCGAACCCTGTGTGATTGTGTGTGTTTGTGAGGGTGTGTGACAGTGTGTGTGAGTGTAGGAGTGTCTGAGTGCCTGTGTGATTTCTGTATGTGAGTGTGTGTGTGTTTGATGATGCGTTTGTTTGTGTGTGTGTAGGTGTGTTAGTGGGAGTGAGTGTGAATACGAGTGTGTGATTGTGTGTGAGTGTTTTTGTCTGTGAGTGGCTGTGAGTGTGTCTGTGAGTGCAGGTGAGAGTGCGTGACTATTTGTGAGTGTGTGTGTGATTGCATGTGAGCCTGTGTTTGTGTGTTGGTTTGTTTGTGTGTGTAGGTGTGCATGTGTGTTTGACAGTGTTTGAGTGAGTGTTAGTGCGTGTGTGTCTATAAGTGTTTGTGTGAGTAGGTGTGTGAGTGTGTGTGACCGGGTGATTGTGTGTGTGAATGCGTGTGAGTCTGTGTGTCTGTGTGTTTGTGGGTGTGTCTACATGTGTGTAGGTGTGTGACTGTTTATGGCACTGTGTCATTGTGCGTGAGTGCTCATGTGTCTGTGTGTGTGTGTGAGTTTGTGAGAGTGTAGGTGTGATTGGGAATGAGTGTGTGAGTGTGTATATGAGTGTGTCATTGTGTTTGTGTGTGTGTGTGAGTGTGTTTTGTTTAGGTGTGTGCGTGACATTTTGTGTGTCTATGTGTGAGTGTATTTTTGTCTGAGTGTGTGTGTCTGTGTGTAAGTGTGAGAGTGTGCTAGGGTGTTTGTGAGAGTGAAGGTGTGTGAGTGGGAGTGAGTGAGTGAATGTGTATATGAGTGGGTGACTGTGTGTGCGTGCATGTGTGTGCCTGACAGTCTGAATATGTGGGTGTTTCTGTGTGTAGGTGTGTGAGTGTGTGTGTGACATTGTGTGAGTGTGTGTGTGACATTGTGTGAGTGTGTGTGAGTGCATGTGAATCTGTGTGTGTTGGTGTGTGAGTAGGTGTGCGAGAGCTTGTGGCAGTGTGTGAGTGTGTGTGTTTGTGACATTCTGTGAATGTGTGTTGGTGTCTCTGTGTGTGTAGATGTGTGAGTGCAGCAGTGTGTGAGTGTGTGAGTGCGAATGAGTCTGTGAGTGTGTGCGGGTGTGAGTGTGTTTCTTTGTGAAATTTCAGTTGCGTGAGTTGGAGTGATTGTGTGAGTGTGTATATAAGTGTGCGATAGTGTGTGAGTGTGTGTGATTGTGTGTGAGTATGTGTGTGTGCCTATATATGTTTGTGTCTATGTGTAGGTGCGTAATTGTGTGTGTGCTACTGTGTGTGAGAATGTGGTTGTTTCTGTGTGTAGGTGTGTGAATGTGTGAGTGTGTTTGTGAGAGTGTAGTTGTGTGAGTGTTTGTGTGTGTGTGAGTGTGTATACGGGTGTGTGATTGTGTCTGAGTTTTTGTGATTGTGTGTGAGAATGTGAGTGAATGTGTCTGTGTGTATGTGTGTGAGTGTGTGAAACAGTGTCTCAGTCTTCGTGATTTTGTGTGGGTGTGTGAGAGTGTGTGTGAGCGTTTGAGTGTAGGTGTGTCTTTTTGAGTGCCTTTGTGGTTATTATATGTGTGTGTGTGAAAGTGTGTGTGTAAGTGTGAGTGGGAGTGAGAGTGGGACTGTGTGTACGAGTGTGTTATTGTGTGTGATTGTGTTTGTGGGTGAGTGTCTGAGCGTCTTTGTGTGCAGGTGTGTGTGTCTGACGGTTTTAGTGTGGGTGTGAGTGCATGTGACTCTGAGAGTGTGTGTGTAGTTGTGTGAGTGGGAGTGAGTGTGTGAATGTGTATACGATTGGGTGACTGTGTGTGAGTGTGTGTGATTGTGTGTGAGAATGTGTGTGTGTGAGTCTGTGTGTGTAGGTGTGTGATTGTGCCGAACCCTGTGTGATTGTGTGTGTTTGTGAGGGTGTGTGACAGTGTGTGTGAGTGTAGGAGTGTCTGAGTGCCTGTGTGATTTCTGTATGTGAGTGTGTGTGTGTTTGATGATGCGTTTGTTTGTGTGTGTGTAGGTGTGTTAGTGGGAGTGAGTGTGAATACGAGTGTGTGATTGTGTGTGAGTGTTTTTGTCTGTGAGTGGCTGTGAGTGTGTCTGTGAGTGCAGGTGAGAGTGCGTGACTATTTGTGAGTGTGTGTGTGATTGCATGTGAGCCTGTGTTTGTGTGTTGGTTTGTTTGTGTGTGTAGGTGTGCGTGTGTGTTTGACAGTGTTTGAGTGAGTGTTAGTGCATGTGTGTCTGTAAGTGTTTGTGTGAGTAGGTGTGTGAGTGTGTGTGACCGGGTGATTGTGTGTGTGAATGCGTGTGAGTCTGTGTGTCTGTGTGTTTGTGGGTGTGTCTACATGTGTGTAGGTGTGTGACTGTTTATGGCACTGTGTCATTGTGCGTGAGTGCTCATGTGTCTGTGTGTGTGTGTGAGTTTGTGAGAGTGTAGGTGTGATTGGGAATGAGTGTGTGAGTGTGTATATGAGTGTGTCATTGTGTTTGTGTGTGTGTGTGAGTGTGTTTTGTTTAGGTGTGTGCGTGACATTTTGTGTGTCTATGTGTGAGTGTATTTTTGTCTGAGTGTGTGTGTCTGTGTGTAAGTGTGAGAGTGTGCTAGGGTGTTTGTGAGAGTGAAGGTGTGTGAGTGGGAGTGAGTGAGTGAATGTGTATATGAGTGGGTGACTGTGTGTGTGTGCATGTGTGTGCCTGACAGTCTGAATATGTGGGTGTTTCTGTGTGTAGGTGTGTGAGTGTGTGTGTGACATTGTGTGAGTGTGTGTGTGACATTGTGTGAGTGTGTGTGAGTGCATGTGAATCTGTGTGTGTTGGTGTGTGAGTAGGTGTGCGAGAGCTTGTGGCAGTGTGTGAGTGTGTGTGTTTGTGACATTCTGTGAATGTGTGTTGGTGTCTCTGTGTGTGTAGATGTGTGAGTGCAGCAGTGTGTGAGTGTGTGAGTGCGAATGAGTCTGTGAGTGTGTGCGGGTGTGAGTGTGTTTCTTTGTGAAATTTCAGTTGCGTGTGTTGGAGTGATTGTGTGAGTGTGTATATAAGTGTGCGATAGTGTGTGAGTGTGTGTGATTGTGTGTGAGTATGTGTGTGTGCCTATATGTGTTTGTGTCTATGTGTAGGTGCGTAATTGTGTGTGTGCTACTGTGTGTGAGAATGTGGTTGTTTCTGTGTGTAGGTGTGTGAATGTGTGAGTGTGTTTGTGAGAGTGTAGTTGTGTGAGTGTTTGTGTGTGTGTGAGTGTGTATACGGGTGTGTGATTGTGTCTGAGTTTTTGTGATTTTGTGTGAGAATGTGAGTGAATGTGTCTGTGTGTATGTGTGTGAGTGTGTGAAACAGTGTCTCAGTCTTCGTGATTTTGTGTGGGTGTGTGAGAGTGTGTGTGAGCGTTTGAGTGTAGGTGTGTCTTTTTGAGTGCCTTTGTGGTTATTATATGTGTGTGAGTGAAAGTGTGTGTGTAAGTGTGAGTGGGAGTGAGAGTGGGACTGTGTGTACGAGTGTGTTATTGTGTGTGATTGTGTTTGTGGGTGAGTGTCTGAGCGTCTTTGTGTGCAGGTGTGTGTGTCTGACGGTTTTAGTGTGGGTGTGAGTGCATGTGACTCTGTGAGAGTGTGTGTAGTTGTGTGAGTGGGAGTGAGTGTGTGAATGTGTATACGATTGGGTGACTGTGTGTGAGTGTGTGTGATTGTGTGTGAGAATGTGTGTGTGTGAGTCTGTGTGTGTAGGTGTGTGATTGTGCCGAACCCTGTGTGATTGTGTGTGTTTGTGAGGGTGTGTGACAGTGTGTGTGAGTGTAGGAGTGTCTGAGTGCCTGTGTGATTTCTGTATGTGAGTGTGTGTGTGTTTGGTGATGCGTTTGTTTGTGTGTGTGTAGGTGTGTTAGTGGGAGTGAGTGTGAATACGAGTGTGTGATTGTGTGTGAGTGCTTTTGTCTGTGAGTGGCTGTGAGTGTGTCTGTGAGTGCAGGTGAGAGTGCGTGACTATTTGTGAGTGTCTGTGTGATTGCATGTGAGCCTGTGTTTGTGTGTTGGTTTGTTTGTGTGTGTAGGTGTGCGTGTGTGTTTGACAGTGTTTGAGTGTGTGTTAGTGCGTGTGTGTCTGTAAGTGTTTGTGTGAGTAGGTGTGTGAGTGTGTGTGACCGGGTGATTGTGTGTGTGAATGCGTGTGAGTCTGTGTGTCTGTGTGTTTGTGGGTGTGTCTACATGTGTGTAGGTGTGTGACTGTTTATGGCACTGTGTCATTGTGCGTGAGTGCTCATGTGTCTGTGTGTGTGTGTGAGTTTGTGAGAGTGTAGGTGTGATTGGGAATGAGTGTGTGAGTGTGTATATGAGTGTGTCATTGTGTTTGTGTGTGTGTGTGAGTGTGTTTTGTTTAGGTGTGTGCGTGACATTTTGTGTGTCTATGTGTGAGTGTGTTTTTGTCTGAGTGTGTGTGTCTGTGTGTAAGTGTGAGAGTGTGCTAGGGTGTTTGTGAGAGTGAAGGTGTGTGAGTGGGAGTGAGTGAGTGAATGTGTATATGAGTGGGTGACTGTGTGTGTGTGCATGTGTGTGCCTGACAGTCTGAATATGTGGGTGTTTCTGTGTGTAGGTGTGTGAGTGTGTGTGTGACATTGTGTGAGTGTGTGTGTGACATTGTGTGAGTGTGTGTGAGTGCATGTGAATCTGTGTGCGTTGGTGTGTGAGCAGGTGTGCGAGAGCTTGTGGCAGTGTGTGAGTGTGTGTGTTTGTGACATTCTGTGAATGTGTGTTGGTGTCTCTTTGTGTGTAATGTGTGAGTGCAGCAGTGTGTGAGTGTGTGAGTGCGAATGAGTCTGTGAGTGTGTGCGGGTGTGAGTGTGTTTCTTTGTGAAATTTCAGTTGCGTGAGTTGGAGTGATTGTGTGAGTGTGTATATAAGTGTGCGATAGTGTGTGAGTGTGTGTGATTGTGTGTGAGTATGTGTGTGTGCCTATATGTGTTTGTGTCTATGTGTAGGTGCGTAATTGTGTGTGTGCGATTGTGTGTGAGAATGTGGTTGTTTCTGTGTGTAGGTGTGTGAATGTGTGAGTGTGTTTGTGAGAGTGTAGTTGTGTGCGTGTTTGTGTGTGTGTGAGTGTGTATACGGGTGTGTGATTGTGTCTGAGTTTTTGTGATTGTGTGTGAGAATGTGAGTGAATGTGTCTGTGTGTATGTGTGTGAGTGTGTGAAACAGTGTCTCAGTCTTCGTGATTTTGTGTGGGTGTGTGAGAGTGTGTGTGAGCGTTTGAGTGTAGGTGTGTCTTTTTGAGTGCCTTTGTGGTTATTATATGTGTGTGTGTGAAAGTGTGTGTGTAAGTGTGAGTGGGAGTGAGAGTGGGACTGTGTGTACGAGTGTGTTATTGTGTGTGATTGTGTTTGTGGGTGAGTGTCTGAGCGTCTTTGTGTGCAGGTGTGTGTGTCTGACGGTTTTAGTGTGGGTGTGAGTGCATGTGACTCTGTGAGAGTGTGTGTGTAGTTGTGTGAGTGGGAGTGAGTGTGTGAATGTGTATACGATTGGGTGATTGTGTGTGAGTGTGTGTGATTGTGTGTGAGAATGTGTGTGTGTGAGTCTGTGTGTGTAGGTGTGTGATTGTGCCGAACCCTGTGTGATTGTGTGTGTTTGTGAGGGTGTGTGACAGTGTGTGTGAGTGTAGGAGTGTCTGAGTGCCTGTGTGATTTCTGTATGTGAGTGTGTGTGTGTTTGATGATGCGTTTGTTTGTGTGTGTGTAGGTGTGTTAGTGGGAGTGAGTGTGAATACGAGTGTGTGATTGTGTGTGAGTGTTTTTGTCTGTGAGTGGCTGTGAGTGTGTCTGTGAGTGCAGGTGAGGGTGCGTGACTATTTGTGAGTGTGTGTGTGATTGCATGTGAGCCTGTGTTTGTGTGTTGGTTTGTTTGTGTGTGTAGGTGTGCGTGTGTGTTTGACAGTGTTTGAGTGAGTGTTAGTGCGTGTGTGTCTGTAAGTGTTTGTGTGAGTAGGTGTGTGAGTGTGTGTGACCGGGTGATTGTGTGTGTGAATGCGTGTGAGTCTGTGTGTCTGTGTGTTTGTGGGTGTGTCTACATGTGTGTAGGTGTGTGACTGTTTATGGCACTGTGTCATTGTGCGTGAGTGCTCATGTGTCTGTGTGTGTGTGTGAGTTTGTGAGAGTGTAGGTGTGATTGGGAATGAGTGTGTGAGTGTGTATATGAGTGTGTCATTGTGTTTGTGTGTGTGTGTGAGTGTGTTTTGTTTAGGTGTGTGCGTGACATTTTGTGTGTCTATGTGTGAGTGTATTTTTGTCTGAGTGTGTGTGTCTGTGTGTAAGTGTGAGAGTGTGCTAGGGTGTTTGTGAGAGTGAAGGTGTGTGAGTGGGAGTGAGTGAGTGAATGTGTATATGAGTGGGTGACTGCGTGTGTGTGCATGTGTGTGCCTGAGAGTCTGAATATGTGGGTGTTTCTGTGTGTAGGTGTGTGAGTGTGTGTGTGACATTGTGTGAGTGTGTGTGTGACATTGTGTGTGAGTGTGTGAGTGCATGTGAATCTGTGTGCGTTGGTGTGTGAGTAGGTGTGCGAGAGCTTGTGGCAGTGTGTGAGTGTGTGTGTTTGTGACATTCTGTGAATGTGTGTTGGTGTCTCTGTGTGTGTAGATGTGTGAGTGCAGCAGTGTGTGAGTGTGTGAGTGCGAATGAGTCTGTGAGTGTGTGCGGGTGTGAGTGTGTTTCTTTGTGAAATTTCAGTTGCGTGAGTTGGAGTGATTGTGTGAGTGTGTATATAAGTGTGCGATAGTGTGTGAGTGTGTGTGATTGTGTGTGAGTATGTGTGTGTGCCTATATGTGTTTGTGTCTATGTGTAGGTGCGTAATTGTGTGTGTGCGACTGTGTGTGAGAATGTGGGTGTTTCTGTGTGTATGTGTGTGAATGTGTGAGTGTGTTTGTGAGAGTGTACTTGTGTGAGTGTTTGTGTGTGTGTGAGTGAGTATACGGGTGTGTGATTGTGTCTGAGTTTTTGTGATTGTGTGTGAGAATGTGAGTGAATGTGTCTGTGTGTATGTGTGTGAGTGTGTGAAACAGTGTCTCAGTCTTCGTGATTTTGTGTGGGTGTGTGAGAGTGTGTGTGAGCGTTTGAGTGTAGGTGTGTCTTTTTGAGTGCCTTTGTGGTTATTATATGTGTGTGTGTGTGAAAGTGTGTGTGTAAGTGTGAGTGGGAGTGAGAGTGGGACTGTGTGTACGAGTGTGTTATTGTGTGTGATTGTGTTTGTGGGTGAGTGTCTGAGCGTCTTTGTGTGCAGGTGTGTGTGTCTGACGGTTTTAGTGTGGGTGTGAGTGCATGTGACTCTGTGAGAGTGTGTGTGTAGTTGTGTGAGTGGGAGTGAGTGTGTGAATGTGTATACGATTGGGTGACTGTGTGTGAGTGTGTGTGATTGTGTGTGAGAATGTGTGTGTGTGAGTCTGTGTGTGTAGGTGTGTGATTGTGCCGAACCCTGTGTGATTGTGTGTGTTTGTGAGGGTGTGTGACAGTGTGTGTGAGTGTAGGAGTGTCTGAGTGCCTGTGTGATTTCTGTATGTGAGTGTGTGTGTGTTTGATGATGCGTTTGTTTGTGTGTGTGTAGGTGTGTTAGTGGGAGTGAGTGTGAATACGAGTGTGTGATTGTGTGTGAGTGTTTTTGTCTGTGAGTGGCTGTGAGTGTGTCTGTGAGTGCAGGTGAGGGTGCGTGACTATTTGTGAGTGTGTGTGTGTGATTGCATGTGAGCCTGTGTTTGTGTGTTGGTTTGTTTGTGTGTGTAGGTGTGCGTGTGTGTTTGACAGTGTTTGAGTGAGTGTTAGTGCGTGTGTGTCTGTAAGTGTTTGTGTGAGTAGGTGTGTGAGTGTGTGTGACCGGGTGATTGTGTGTGTGAATGCGTGTGAGTCTGTGTGTCTGTGTGTTTGTGGGTGTGTCTACATGTGTGTAGGTGTGTGACTGTTTATGGCACTGTGTCATTGTGCGTGAGTGCTCATGTGTCTGTGTGTGTGTGTGAGTTTGTGAGAGTGTAGGTGTGATTGGGAATGAGTGTGTGAGTGTGTATATGAGTGTGTCATTGTGTTTGTGTGTGTGTGTGAGTGTGTTTTGTTTAGGTGTGTGCGTGACATTTTGTGTGTCTATGTGTGAGTGTAATTTTGTCTGAGTGTGTGTGTCTGTGTGTAAGTGTGAGAGTGTGCTAGGGTGTTTGTGAGAGTGAAGGTGTGTGAGTGGGAGTGAGTGAGTGAATGTGTATATGAGTGGGTGACTGTGTGTGTGTGCATGTGTGTGCCTGACAGTCTGAATATGTGGGTGTTTCTGTGTGTAGGTGTGTGAGTGTGTGTGTGACATTGTGTGAGTGTGTGTGTGACATTGTGTGAGTGTGTGTGAGTGCATGTGAATCTGTGTGTGTTGGTGTGTGAGTAGGTGTGCGAGAGCTTGTGGCAGTGTGTGAGTGTGTGTGTTTGTGACATTCTGTGAATGTGTGTTGGTGTCTCTGTGTGTGTAATGTGTGAGTGCAGCAGTGTGTGAGTGTGTGAGTGCGAATGAGTCTGTGAGTGTGTGCGGGTGTGAGTGTGTTTCTTTGTGAAATTTCAGTTGCGTGAGTTGGAGTGATTGTGTGAGTGTGTATATAAGTGTGCGATAGTGTGTGAGTGTGTGTGATTGTGTGTGAGTATGTGTGTGTGCCTATATGTGTTTGTGTCTATGTGTAGGTGCGTAATTGTGTGTGTGCGACTGTGTGTGAGAATGTGGTTGTTTCTGTGTGTAGGTGTGTGAATGTGTGAGTGTGTTTGTGAGAGTGTAGTTGTGTGAGTGTTTGTGTGTGTGTGAGTGTGTATACGGGTGTGTGATTGTGTCTGAGTTTTTGTGATTGTGTGTGAGAATGTGAGTGAATGTGTCTGTGTGTATGTGTGTGAGTGTGTGAAACAGTGTCTCAGTCTTCGTGATTTTGTGTGGGTGTGTGAGAGTGTGTGTGAGCGTTTGAGTGTAGGTGTGTCTTTTTGAGTGCCTTTGTGGTTATTATATGTGTGTGTGTGAAAGTGTGTGTGTAAGTGTGAGTGGGAGTGAGAGTGGGACTGTGTGTACGAGTGTGTTATTGTGTGTGATTGTGTTTGTGGGTGAGTGTCTGAGCGTCTTTGTGTGCAGGTGTGTGTGTCTGACGGTTTTAGTGTGGGTGTGAGTGCATGTGACTCTGAGAGTGTGTGTGTAGTTGTGTGAGTGGGAGTGAGTGTGTGAATGTGTATACGATTGGGTGACTGTGTGTGAGTGTGTGTGATTGTGTGTGAGAATGTGTGTGTGTGAGTCTGTGTGTGTAGGTGTGTGATTGTGCCGAACCCTGTGTGATTGTGTGTGTTTGTGAGGGTGTGTGACAGTGTGTGTGAGTGTAGGAGTGTCTGAGTGCCTGTGTGATTTCTGTATGTGAGTGTGTGTGTGTTTGATGATGCGTTTGTTTGTGTGTGTGTAGGTGTGTTAGTGGGAGTGAGTGTGAATACGAGTGTGTGATTGTGTGTGAGTGTTTTTGTCTGTGAGTGGCTGTGAGTGTGTCTGTGAGTGCAGGTGAGAGTGCGTGACTATTTGTGAGTGTGTGTGTGATTGCATGTGAGCCTGTGTTTGTGTGTTGGTTTGTTTGTGTGTGTAGGTGTGCATGTGTGTTTGACAGTGTTTGAGTGAGTGTTAGTGCGTGTGTGTCTATAAGTGTTTGTGTGAGTAGGTGTGTGAGTGTGTGTGACCGGGTGATTGTGTGTGTGAATGCGTGTGAGTCTGTGTGTCTGTGTGTTTGTGGGTGTGTCTACATGTGTGTAGGTGTGTGACTGTTTATGGCACTGTGTCATTGTGCGTGAGTGCTCATGTGTCTGTGTGTGTGTGTGAGTTTGTGAGAGTGTAGGTGTGATTGGGAATGAGTGTGTGAGTGTGTATATGAGTGTGTCATTGTGTTTGTGTGTGTGTGTGAGTGTGTTTTGTTTAGGTGTGTGCGTGACATTTTGTGTGTCTATGTGTGAGTGTATTTTTGTCTGAGTGTGTGTGTCTGTGTGTAAGTGTGAGAGTGTGCTAGGGTGTTTGTGAGAGTGAAGGTGTGTGAGTGGGAGTGAGTGAGTGAATGTGTATATGAGTGGGTGACTGTGTGTGTGTGCATGTGTGTGCCTGACAGTCTGAATATGTGGGTGTTTCTGTGTGTAGGTGTGTGAGTGTGTGTGTGACATTGTGTGAGTGTGTGTGTGACATTGTGTGAGTGTGTGTGAGTGCATGTGAATCTGTGTGTGTTGGTGTGTGAGTAGGTGTGCGAGAGCTTGTGGCAGTGTGTGAGTGTGTGTGTTTGTGACATTCTGTGAATGTGTGTTGGTGTCTCTGTGTGTGTAGATGTGTGAGTGCAGCAGTGTGTGAGTGTGTGAGTGCGAATGAGTCTGTGAGTGTGTGCGGGTGTGAGTGTGTTTCTTTGTGAAATTTCAGTTGCGTGAGTTGGAGTGATTGTGTGAGTGTGTATATAAGTGTGCGATAGTGTGTGAGTGTGTGTGATTGTGTGTGAGTATGTGTGTGTGCCTATATATGTTTGTGTCTATGTGTAGGTGCGTAATTGTGTGTGTGCTACTGTGTGTGAGAATGTGGTTGTTTCTGTGTGTAGGTGTGTGAATGTGTGAGTGTGTTTGTGAGAGTGTAGTTGTGTGAGTGTTTGTGTGTGTGTGAGTGTGTATACGGGTGTGTGATTGTGTCTGAGTTTTTGTGATTGTGTGTGAGAATGTGAGTGAATGTGTCTGTGTGTATGTGTGTGAGTGTGTGAAACAGTGTCTCAGTCTTCGTGATTTTGTGTGGGTGTGTGAGAGTGTGTGTGAGCGTTTGAGTGTAGGTGTGTCTTTTTGAGTGCCTTTGTGGTTATTATATGTGTGTGTGTGAAAGTGTGTGTGTAAGTGTGAGTGGGAGTGAGAGTGGGACTGTGTGTACGAGTGTGTTATTGTGTGTGATTGTGTTTGTGGGTGAGTGTCTGAGCGTCTTTGTGTGCAGGTGTGTGTGTCTGACGGTTTTAGTGTGGGTGTGAGTGCATGTGACTCTGAGAGTGTGTGTGTAGTTGTGTGAGTGGGAGTGAGTGTGTGAATGTGTATACGATTGGGTGACTGTGTGTGAGTGTGTGTGATTGTGTGTGAGAATGTGTGTGTGTGAGTCTGTGTGTGTAGGTGTGTGATTGTGCCGAACCCTGTGTGATTGTGTGTGTTTGTGAGGGTGTGTGACAGTGTGTGTGAGTGTAGGAGTGTCTGAGTGCCTGTGTGATTTCTGTATGTGAGTGTGTGTGTGTTTGATGATGCGTTTGTTTGTGTGTGTGTAGGTGTGTTAGTGGGAGTGAGTGTGAATACGAGTGTGTGATTGTGTGTGAGTGTTTTTGTCTGTGAGTGGCTGTGAGTGTGTCTGTGAGTGCAGGTGAGAGTGCGTGACTATTTGTGAGTGTGTGTGTGATTGCATGTGAGCCTGTGTTTGTGTGTTGGTTTGTTTGTGTGTGTAGGTGTGCGTGTGTGTTTGACAGTGTTTGAGTGAGTGTTAGTGCGTGTGTGTCTGTAAGTGTTTGTGTGAGTAGGTGTGTGAGTGTGTGTGACCGGGTGATTGTGTGTGTGAATGCGTGTGAGTCTGTGTGTCTGTGTGTTTGTGGGTGTGTCTACATGTGTGTAGGTGTGTGACTGTTTATGGCACTGTGTCATTGTGCGTGAGTGCTCATGTGTCTGTGTGTGTGTGTGAGTTTGTGAGAGTGTAGGTGTGATTGGGAATGAGTGTGTGAGTGTGTATATGAGTGTGTCATTGTGTTTGTGTGTGTGTGTGAGTGTGTTTTGTTTAGGTGTGTGCGTGACATTTTGTGTGTCTATGTGTGAGTGTATTTTTGTCTGAGTGTGTGTGTCTGTGTGTAAGTGTGAGAGTGTGCTAGGGTGTTTGTGAGAGTGAAGGTGTGTGAGTGGGAGTGAGTGAGTGAATGTGTATATGAGTGGGTGACTGTGTGTGTGTGCATGTGTGTGCCTGACAGTCTGAATATGTGGGTGTTTCTGTGTGTAGGTGTGTGAGTGTGTGTGTGACATTGTGTGAGTGTGTGTGTGACATTGTGTGAGTGTGTGTGAGTGCATGTGAATCTGTGTGTGTTGGTGTGTGAGTAGGTGTGCGAGAGCTTGTGGCAGTGTGTGAGTGTGTGTGTTTGTGACATTCTGTGAATGTGTGTTGGTGTCTCTGTGTGTGTAGATGTGTGAGTGCAGCAGTGTGTGAGTGTGTGAGTGCGAATGAGTCTGTGAGTGTGTGCGGGTGTGAGTGTGTTTCTTTGTGAAATTTCAGTTGCGTGAGTTGGAGTGATTGTGTGAGTGTGTATATAAGTGTGCGATAGTGTGTGAGTGTGTGTGATTGTGTGTGAGTATGTGTGTGTGCCTATATGTGTTTGTGTCTATGTGTAGGTGCGTAATTGTGTGTGTGCTACTGTGTGTGAGAATGTGGGTGTTTCTGTGTGTAGGTGTGTGAATGTGTGAGTGTGTTTGTGAGAGTGTAGTTGTGTGAGTGTTTGTGTGTGTGAGTGTGTATACGGGTGTGTGATTGTGTCTGAGTTTTTGTGATTGTGTGTGAGAATGTGAGTGAATGTGTCTATGTGTATGTGTGTGAGTGTGTGAAACAGTGTCTCAGTCTTCGTGATTTTGTGTGGGTGTGTGAGAGTGTGTGTGAGCGTTTGAGTGTAGGTGTGTCTTTTTGAGTGCCTTTGTGGTTATTATATGTGTGTGAGTGAAAGTGTGTGTGTAAGTGTGAGTGGGAGTGAGAGTGGGACTGTGTGTACGAGTGTGTTATTGTGTGTGATTGTGTTTGTGGGTGAGTGTCTGAGCGTCTTTGTGTGCAGGTGTGTGTGTCTGACGGTTTTAGTGTGGGTGTGAGTGCATGTGACTCTGTGAGAGTGTGTGTGTAGTTGTGTGAGTGGGAGTGAGTGTGTGAATGTGTATACGATTGGGTGACTGTGTGTGAGTGTGTGTGATTGTGTGTGAGAATGTGTGTGAGTGAGTCTGTGTGTGTAGGTGTGTGATTGTGCCGAACCCTGTGTGATTGTGTGTGTTTGTGAGGGTGTGTGACAGTGTGTGTGAGTGTAGGAGTGTCTGAGTGCCTGTGTGATTTCTGTATGTGAGTGTGTGTGTGTTTGATGATGCGTTTGTTTGTGTGTGTGTAGGTGTGTTAGTGGGAGTGAGTGTGAATACGAGTGTGTGATTGTGTGTGAGTGTTTTTGTCTGTGAGTGGCTGTGAGTGTGTCTGTGAGTGCAGGTGAGAGTGCGTGACTATTTGTGAGTGTGTGTGTGATTGCATGTGAGCCTGTGTTTGTGTGTTGGTTTGTTTGTGTGTGTAGGTGTGCGTGTGTGTTTGACAGTGTTTGAGTGAGTGTTAGTGCGTGTGTGTCTGTAAGTGTTTGTGTGAGTAGGTGTGTGAGTGTGTGTGACCGGGTGATTGTGTGTGTGAATGCGTGTGAGTCTGTGTGTCTGTGTGTTTGTGGGTGTGTCTACATGTGTGTAGGTGTGTGACTGTTTATGGCACTGTGTCATTGTGCGTGAGTGCTCATGTGTCTGTGTGTGTGTGTGAGTTTGTGAGAGTGTAGGTGTGATTGGGAATGAGTGTGTGAGTGTGTATATGAGTGTGTCATTGTGTTTGTGTGTGTGTGTGAGTGTGTTTTGTTTAGGTGTGTGCGTGACATTTTGTGTGTCTATGTGTGAGTGTATTTTTATCTGAGTGTGTGTGTCTGTGTGTAAGTGTGAGAGTGTGCTAGGGTGTTTGTGAGAGTTCAGGGGTGTGAGTGGGAGTGAGTGAGTGAATGTGTATATGAGTAGGTGACTGTGTGTGTGTGCATGTGTGTGCCTGACAGTCTGAATATGTGGGTGTTTCTGTGTGTAGGTGTGTGAATGTGTGAGTGTGTTTGTGAGAGTGTAGTTGTGTGAGTGTTTGTGTGTGTGTGAGTGTGTATACGGGTGTGTGATTGTGTCTGTTTTTGTGATTTTGTGTGAGAATGTGAGTGAATGTGTCTGTGTGTATGTGTGTGAGTGTGTGAAACAGTGTCTCAGTCTTCGTGATTTTGTGTGGGTGTGTGAGAGTGTGTGTGAGCGTTTGAGTGTAGGTGTGTCTTTTTGAGTGCCTTTGTGGTTATTATATGTGTGTGAGTGAAAGTGTGTGTGTAAGTGTGAGTGGGAGTGAGAGTGGGACTGTGTGTACGAGTGTGTTATTGTGTGTGATTGTGTTTGTGGGTGAGTGTCTGAGCGTCTTTGTGTGCAGGTGTGTGTGTCTGACGGTTTTAGTGTGGGTGTGAGTGCATGTGACTCTGTGAGATGTGTGTAGTTGTGTGAGTGGGAGTGAGTGTGTGAATGTGTATACGATTGGGTGACTGTGTGTGAGTGTGTGTGATTGTGTGTGAGAATGTGTGTGTGTGAGTCTGTGTGTGTAGGTGTGTGATTGTGCCAAACCCTGTGTGATTGTGTGTGTTTGTGAGGGTGTGTGACAGTGTGTGTGAGTGTAGGAGTGTCTGAGTGCCTGTGTGATTTCTGTATGTGAGTGTGTGTGTGTTTGATGATGCGTTTGTTTGTGTGTGTGTAGGTGTGTTAGTGGGAGTGAGTGTGAATACGAGTGTGTGATTGTGTGTGAGTGTTTTTGTCTGTGAGTGGCTGTGAGTGTGTCTGTGAGTGCAGGTGAGAGTGCGTGACTATTTGTGAGTGTGTGTGTGATTGCATGTGAGCCTGTGTTTGTGTGTTGGTTTGTTTGTGTGTGTAGGTGTGCGTGTGTGTTTGACAGTGTTTGAGTGTGTGTTAGTGCATGTGTGTCTGTAAGTGTTTGTGTGAGTAGGTGTGTGAGTGTGTGTGACCGGGTGATTGTGTGTGTGAATGCGTGTGAGTCTGTGTGTCTGTGTGTTTGTGGGTGTGTCTACATGTGTGTAGGTGTGTGACTGTTTATGGCACTGTGTCATTGTGCGTGAGTGCTCATGTGTCTGTGTGTGTGTGTGAGTTTGTGAGAGTGTAGGTGTGATTGGGAATGAGTGTGTGAGTGTGTATATGAGTGTGTCATTGTGTTTGTGTGTGTGTGTGAGTGTGTTTTGTTTAGGTGTGTGCGTGACATTTTGTGTGTCTATGTGTGAGTGTGTTTTTGTCTGAGTGTGTGTGTCTGTGTGTAAGTGTGAGAGTGTGCTAGGGTGTTTGTGAGAGTGAAGGTGTGTGAGTGGGAGTGAGTGAGTGAATGTGTATATGAGTAGGTGACTGTGTGTGTGTGCATGTGTGTGCCTGACAGTCTGAATATGTGGGTGTTTCTGTGTGTAGGTGTGTGAGTGTGTGTGTGACATTGTATGAGTGTGTGTGTGACATTGTGTGAGTGTGTGTGTGAGTGCATGTGAATCTGTGTGCGTTGGTGTGTGAGTAGGTGTGCGAGAGCTTGTGGCAGTGTGTGAGTGTGTGTGTTTGTGACATTCTGTGAATGTGTGTTGGTGTCTCTGTGTGTGTAATGTGTGAGTGCAGCAGTGTGTGAGTGTGTGAGTGCGAATGAGTCTGTGAGTGTGTGCGGGTGTGAGTGTGTTTCTTTGTGAAATTTCAGTTGCGTGAGTTGGAGTGATTGTGTGAGTGTGTATATAAGTGTGCGATAGTGTGTGAGTGTGTGTGATTGTGTGTGAGTATGTGTGTGTGCCTATATGTGTTTGTGTCTATGTGTAGTTGCGTAATTGTGTGTGTGCGATTGTGTGTGAGAATGTGGTTGTTTCTGTGTGTAGGTGTGTGAATGTGTGAGTGTGTTTGTGAGAGTGTAGTTGTGTGCGTGTTTGTGTGTGTGTGAGTGTGTATACGGGTGTGTGATTGTGTCTGAGTTTTTGTGATTGTGTGTGAGAATGTGAGTGAATGTGTCTGTGTGTATGTGTGTGAGTGTGTGAAACAGTGTCTCAGTCTTCGTGATTTTGTGTGGGTGTGTGAGAGTGTGTGTGAGCGTTTGAGTGTAGGTGTGTCTTTTTGAGTGCCTTTGTGGTTATTATATGTGTGTGTGTGAAAGTGTGTGTGTAAGTGTGAGTGGGAGTGAGAGTGGGACTGTGTGTACGAGTGTGTTATTGTGTGTGATTGTGTTTGTGGGTGAGTGTCTGAGCGTCTTTGTGTGCAGGTGTGTGTGTCTGACGGTTTTAGTGTGGGTGTGAGTGCATGTGACTCTGTGAGAGTGTGTGTGTAGTTGTGTGAGTGGGAGTGAGTGTGTGAATGTGTATACGATTGGGTGACTGTGTGTGAGTGTGTGTGATTGTGTGTGAGAATGTGTGTGTGTGAGTCTGTGTGTGTAGGTGTGTGATTGTGCCGAACCCTGTGTGATTGTGTGTGTTTGTGAGGGTGTGTGACAGTGTGTGTGAGTGTAGGAGTGTCTGAGTGCCTGTGTGATTTCTGTATGTGAGTGTGTGTGTGTTTGATGATGCGTTTGTTTGTGTGTGTAGGTGTGTTAGTGGGAGTGAGTGTGAATACGAGTGTGTGATTGTGTGTGAGTGTTTTTGTCTGTGAGTGGCTGTGAGTGTGTCTGTGAGTGCAGGTGAGAGTGCGTGACTATTTGTGAGTGTGTGTGTGATTGCATGTGAGCCTGTGTTTGTGTGTTGGTTTGTTTGTGTGTGTAGGTGTGCGTGTGTGTTTGACAGTGTTTGAGTGAGTGTTAGTGCATGTGTGTCTGTAAGTGTTTGTGTGAGTAGGTGTGTGAGTGTGTGTGACCGGGTGATTGTGTGTGTGAATGCGTGTGAGTCTGTGTGTCTGTGTGTTTGTGGGTGTGTCTACATGTGTGTAGGTGTGTGACTGTTTATGGCACTGTGTCATTGTGCGTGAGTGCTCATGTGTCTGTGTGTGTGTGTGAGTTTGTGAGAGTGTAGGTGTGATTGGGAATGAGTGTGTGAGTGTGTATATGAGTGTGTCATTGTGTTTGTGTGTGTGTGTGAGTGTGTTTTGTTTAGGTGTGTGCGTGACATTTTGTGTGTCTATGTGTGAGTGTATTTTTGTCTGAGTGTGTGTGTCTGTGTGTAAGTGTGAGAGTGTGCTAGGGTGTTTGTGAGAGTGAAGGTGTGTGAGTGGGAGTGAGTGAGTGAATGTGTATATGAGTGGGTGACTGTGTGTGTGTGCATGTGTGTGCCTGACAGTCTGAATATGTGGGTGTTTCTGTGTGTAGGTGTGTGAGTGTGTGTGTGACATTGTGTGAGTGTGTGTGTGACATTGTGTGAGTGTGTGTGAGTGCATGTGAATCTGTGTGTGTTGGTGTGTGAGTAGGTGTGCGAGAGCTTGTGGCAGTGTGTGAGTGTGTGTGTTTGTGACATTCTGTGAATGTGTGTTGGTGTCTCTGTGTGTGTAGATGTGTGAGTGCAGCAGTGTGTGAGTGTGTGAGTGCGAATGAGTCTGTGAGTGTGTGCGGGTGTGAGTGTGTTTCTTTGTGAAATTTCAGTTGCGTGAGTTGGAGTGATTGTGTGAGTGTGTATATAAGTGTGCGATAGTGTGTGAGTGTGTGTGATTGTGTGTGAGTATGTGTGTGTGCCTATATGTGTTTGTGTCTATGTGTAGGTGCGTAATTGTGTGTGTGCGACTGTGTGTGAGAATGTGGTTGTTTCTGTGTGTAGGTGTGTGAATGTGTGAGTGTGTTTGTGAGAGTGTAGTTGTGTGAGTGTTTGTGTGTGTGTGAGTGTGTATACGGGTGTGTGATTGTGTCTGAGTTTTTGTGATTGTGTGTGAGAATGTGAGTGAATGTGTCTGTGTGTATGTGTGTGAGTGTGTGAAACAGTGTCTCAGTCTTCGTGATTTTGTGTGGGTGTGTGAGAGTGTGTGTGAGCGTTTGAGTGTAGGTGTGTCTTTTTGAGTGCCTTTGTGGTTATTATATGTGTGTGAGTGAAAGTGTGTGTGTAAGTGTGAGTGGGAGTGAGAGTGGGACTGTGTGTACGAGTGTGTTATTGTGTGTGATTGTGTTTGTGGGTGAGTGTCTGAGCGTCTTTGTGTGCAGGTGTGTGTGTCTGACGGTTTTAGTGTGGGTGTGAGTGCATGTGACTCTGTGAGAGTGTGTGTAGTTGTGTGAGTGGGAGTGAGTGTGTGAATGTGTATACGATTGGGTGACTGTGTGTGAGTGTGTGTGATTGTGTGTGAGAATGTGTGTGTGTGAGTCTGTGTGTGTAGGTGTGTGATTGTGCCGAACCCTGTGTGATTGTGTGTGTTTGTGAGGGTGTGTGACAGTGTGTGTGAGTGTAGGAGTGTCTGAGTGCCTGTGTGATTTCTGTATGTGAGTGTGTGTGTGTTTGATGATGCGTTTGTTTGTGTGTGTGTAGGTGTGTTAGTGGGAGTGAGTGTGAATACGAGTGTGTGATTGTGTGTGAGTGTTTTTGTCTGTGAGTGGCTGTGAGTGTGTCTGTGAGTGCAGGTGAGAGTGCGTGACTATTTGTGAGTGTGTGTGTGATCGCATGTGAGCCTGTGTTTGTGTGTTGGTTTGTTTGTGTGTGTAGGTGTGCGTGTGTGTTTGACAGTGTTTGAGTGAGTGTTAGTGCGTGTGTGTCTGTAAGTGTTTGTGTGAGTAGGTGTGTGAGTGTGTGTGACCGGGTGATTGTGTGTGTGAATGCGTGTGAGTCTGTGTGTCTGTGTGTTTGTGGGTGTGTCTACATGTGTGTAGGTGTGTGACTGTTTATGGCACTGTGTCATTGTGCGTGAGTGCTCATGTGTCTGTGTGTGTGTGTGAGTTTGTGAGAGTGTAGGTGTGATTGGGAATGAGTGTGTGAGTGTGTATATGAGTGTGTCATTGTGTTTGTGTGTGTGTGTGAGTGTGTTTTGTTTAGGTGTGTGCGTGACATTTTGTGTGTCTATGTGTGAGTGTATTTTTGTCTGAGTGTGTGTGTCTGTGTGTAAGTGTGAGAGTGTGCTAGGGTGTTTGTGAGAGTGAAGGTGTGTGAGTGGGAGTGAGTGAGTGAATGTGTATATGAGTGGGTGACTGCGTGTGTGTGCATGTGTGTGCCTGAGAGTCTGAATATGTGGGTGTTTCTGTGTGTAGGTGTGTGAGTGTGTGTGTGACATTGTGTGAGTGTGTGTGTGACATTGTGTGTGAGTGTGTGAGTGCATGTGAATCTGTGTGCGTTGGTGTGTGAGTAGGTGTGCGAGAGCTTGTGGCAGTGTGTGAGTGTGTGTGTTTGTGACATTCTGTGAATGTGTGTTGGTGTCTCTGTGTGTGTAGATGTGTGAGTGCAGCAGTGTGTGAGTGTGTGAGTGCGAATGAGTCTGTGAGTGTGTGCGGGTGTGAGTGTGTTTCTTTGTGAAATTTCAGTTGCGTGAGTTGGAGTGATTGTGTGAGTGTGTATATAAGTGTGCGATAGTGTGTGAGTGTGTGTGATTGTGTGTGAGTATGTGTGTGTGCCTATATGTGTTTGTGTCTATGTGTAGGTGCGTAATTGTGTGTGTGCGACTGTGTGTGAGAATGTGGGTGTTTCTGTGTGTATGTGTGTGAATGTGTGAGTGTGTTTGTGAGAGTGTACTTGTGTGAGTGTTTGTGTGTGTGTGAGTGAGTATACGGGTGTGTGATTGTGTCTGAGTTTTTGTGATTGTGTGTGAGAATGTGAGTGAATGTGTCTGTGTGTATGTGTGTGAGTGTGTGAAACAGTGTCTCAGTCTTCGTGATTTTGTGTGGGTGTGTGAGAGTGTGTGTGAGCGTTTGAGTGTAGGTGTGTCTTTTTGAGTGCCTTTGTGGTTATTATATGTGTGTGTGTGTGAAAGTGTGTGTGTAAGTGTGAGTGGGAGTGAGAGTGGGACTGTGTGTACGAGTGTGTTATTGTGTGTGATTGTGTTTGTGGGTGAGTGTCTGAGCGTCTTTGTGTGCAGGTGTGTGTGTCTGACGGTTTTAGTGTGGGTGTGAGTGCATGTGACTCTGTGAGAGTGTGTGTGTAGTTGTGTGAGTGGGAGTGAGTGTGTGAATGTGTATACGATTGGGTGACTGTGTGTGAGTGTGTGTGATTGTGTGTGAGAATGTGTGTGTGTGAGTCTGTGTGTGTAGGTGTGTGATTGTGCCGAACCCTGTGTGATTGTGTGTGTTTGTGAGGGTGTGTGACAGTGTGTGTGAGTGTAGGAGTGTCTGAGTGCCTGTGTGATTTCTGTATGTGAGTGTGTGTGTGTTTGATGATGCGTTTGTTTGTGTGTGTGTAGGTGTGTTAGTGGGAGTGAGTGTGAATACGAGTGTGTGATTGTGTGTGAGTGTTTTTGTCTGTGAGTGGCTGTGAGTGTGTCTGTGAGTGCAGGTGAGGGTGCGTGACTATTTGTGAGTGTGTGTGTGTGATTGCATGTGAGCCTGTGTTTGTGTGTTGGTTTGTTTGTGTGTGTAGGTGTGCGTGTGTGTTTGACAGTGTTTGAGTGAGTGTTAGTGCGTGTGTGTCTGTAAGTGTTTGTGTGAGTAGGTGTGTGAGTGTGTGTGACCGGGTGATTGTGTGTGTGAATGCGTGTGAGTCTGTGTGTCTGTGTGTTTGTGGGTGTGTCTACATGTGTGTAGGTGTGTGACTGTTTATGGCACTGTGTCATTGTGCGTGAGTGCTCATGTGTCTGTGTGTGTGTGTGAGTTTGTGAGAGTGTAGGTGTGATTGGGAATGAGTGTGTGAGTGTGTATATGAGTGTGTCATTGTGTTTGTGTGTGTGTGTGAGTGTGTTTTGTTTAGGTGTGTGCGTGACATTTTGTGTGTCTATGTGTGAGTGTAATTTTGTCTGAGTGTGTGTGTCTGTGTGTAAGTGTGAGAGTGTGCTAGGGTGTTTGTGAGAGTGAAGGTGTGTGAGTGGGAGTGAGTGAGTGAATGTGTATATGAGTGGGTGACTGTGTGTGTGTGCATGTGTGTGCCTGACAGTCTGAATATGTGGGTGTTTCTGTGTGTAGGTGTGTGAGTGTGTGTGTGACATTGTGTGAGTGTGTGTGTGACATTGTGTGAGTGTGTGTGAGTGCATGTGAATCTGTGTGTGTTGGTGTGTGAGTAGGTGTGCGAGAGCTTGTGGCAGTGTGTGAGTGTGTGTGTTTGTGACATTCTGTGAATGTGTGTTGGTGTCTCTGTGTGTGTAATGTGTGAGTGCAGCAGTGTGTGAGTGTGTGAGTGCGAATGAGTCTGTGAGTGTGTGCGGGTGTGAGTGTGTTTCTTTGTGAAATTTCAGTTGCGTGAGTTGGAGTGATTGTGTGAGTGTGTATATAAGTGTGCGATAGTGTGTGAGTGTGTGTGATTGTGTGTGAGTATGTGTGTGTGCCTATATGTGTTTGTGTCTATGTGTAGGTGCGTAATTGTGTGTGTGCGACTGTGTGTGAGAATGTGGTTGTTTCTGTGTGTAGGTGTGTGAATGTGTGAGTGTGTTTGTGAGAGTGTAGTTGTGTGAGTGTTTGTGTGTGTGTGAGTGTGTATACGGGTGTGTGATTGTGTCTGAGTTTTTGTGATTGTGTGTGAGAATGTGAGTGAATGTGTCTGTGTGTATGTGTGTGAGTGTGTGAAACAGTGTCTCAGTCTTCGTGATTTTGTGTGGGTGTGTGAGAGTGTGTGTGAGCGTTTGAGTGTAGGTGTGTCTTTTTGAGTGCCTTTGTGGTTATTATATGTGTGTGTGTGAAAGTGTGTGTGTAAGTGTGAGTGGGAGTGAGAGTGGGACTGTGTGTACGAGTGTGTTATTGTGTGTGATTGTGTTTGTGGGTGAGTGTCTGAGCGTCTTTGTGTGCAGGTGTGTGTGTCTGACGGTTTTAGTGTGGGTGTGAGTGCATGTGACTCTGAGAGTGTGTGTGTAGTTGTGTGAGTGGGAGTGAGTGTGTGAATGTGTATACGATTGGGTGACTGTGTGTGAGTGTGTGTGATTGTGTGTGAGAATGTGTGTGTGTGAGTCTGTGTGTGTAGGTGTGTGATTGTGCCGAACCCTGTGTGATTGTGTGTGTTTGTGAGGGTGTGTGACAGTGTGTGTGAGTGTAGGAGTGTCTGAGTGCCTGTGTGATTTCTGTATGTGAGTGTGTGTGTGTTTGATGATGCGTTTGTTTGTGTGTGTGTAGGTGTGTTAGTGGGAGTGAGTGTGAATACGAGTGTGTGATTGTGTGTGAGTGTTTTTGTCTGTGAGTGGCTGTGAGTGTGTCTGTGAGTGCAGGTGAGAGTGCGTGACTATTTGTGAGTGTGTGTGTGATTGCATGTGAGCCTGTGTTTGTGTGTTGGTTTGTTTGTGTGTGTAGGTGTGCATGTGTGTTTGACAGTGTTTGAGTGAGTGTTAGTGCGTGTGTGTCTATAAGTGTTTGTGTGAGTAGGTGTGTGAGTGTGTATGACCGGGTGATTGTGTGTGTGAATGCGTGTGAGTCTGTGTGTCTGTGTGTTTGTGGGTGTGTCTACATGTGTGTAGGTGTGTGACTGTTTATGGCACTGTGTCATTGTGCGTGAGTGCTCATGTGTCTGTGTGTGTGTGTGAGTTTGTGAGAGTGTAGGTGTGATTGGGAATGAGTGTGTGAGTGTGTATATGAGTGTGTCATTGTGTTTGTGTGTGTGTGTGAGTGTGTTTTGTTTAGGTGTGTGCGTGACATTTTGTGTGTCTATGTGTGAGTGTATTTTTGTCTGAGTGTGTGTGTCTGTGTGTAAGTGTGAGAGTGTGCTAGGGTGTTTGTGAGAGTGAAGGTGTGTGAGTGGGAGTGAGTGAGTGAATGTGTATATGAGTGGGTGACTGTGTGTGTGTGCATGTGTGTGCCTGACAGTCTGAATATGTGGGTGTTTCTGTGTGTAGGTGTGTGAGTGTGTGTGTGACATTGTGTGAGTGTGTGTGTGACATTGTGTGAGTGTGTGTGAGTGCATGTGAATCTGTGTGTGTTGGTGTGTGAGTAGGTGTGCGAGAGCTTGTGGCAGTGTGTGAGTGTGTGTGTTTGTGACATTCTGTGAATGTGTGTTGGTGTCTCTGTGTGTGTAGATGTGTGAGTGCAGCAGTGTGTGAGTGTGTGAGTGCGAATGAGTCTGTGAGTGTGTGCGGGTGTGAGTGTGTTTCTTTGTGAAATTTCAGTTGCGTGAGTTGGAGTGATTGTGTGAGTGTGTATATAAGTGTGCGATAGTGTGTGAGTGTGTGTGATTGTGTGTGAGTATGTGTGTGTGCCTATATATGTTTGTGTCTATGTGTAGGTGCGTAATTGTGTGTGTGCTACTGTGTGTGAGAATGTGGTTGTTTCTGTGTGTAGGTGTGTGAATGTGTGAGTGTGTTTGTGAGAGTGTAGTTGTGTGAGTGTTTGTGTGTGTGTGAGTGTGTATACGGGTGTGTGATTGTGTCTGAGTTTTTGTGATTGTGTGTGAGAATGTGAGTGAATGTGTCTGTGTGTATGTGTGTGAGTGTGTGAAACAGTGTCTCAGTCTTCGTGATTTTGTGTGGGTGTGTGAGAGTGTGTGTGAGCGTTTGAGTGTAGGTGTGTCTTTTTGAGTGCCTTTGTGGTTATTATATGTGTGTGTGTGAAAGTGTGTGTGTAAGTGTGAGTGGGAGTGAGAGTGGGACTGTGTGTACGAGTGTGTTATTGTGTGTGATTGTGTTTGTGGGTGAGTGTCTGAGCGTCTTTGTGTGCAGGTGTGTGTGTCTGACGGTTTTAGTGTGGGTGTGAGTGCATGTGACTCTGAGAGTGTGTGTGTAGTTGTGTGAGTGGGAGTGAGTGTGTGAATGTGTATACGATTGGGTGACTGTGTGTGAGTGTGTGTGATTGTGTGTGAGAATGTGTGTGTGTGAGTCTGTGTGTGTAGGTGTGTGATTGTGCCGAACCCTGTGTGATTGTGTGTGTTTGTGAGGGTGTGTGACAGTGTGTGTGAGTGTAGGAGTGTCTGAGTGCCTGTGTGATTTCTGTATGTGAGTGTGTGTGTGTTTGATGATGCGTTTGTTTGTGTGTGTGTAGGTGTGTTAGTGGGAGTGAGTGTGAATACGAGTGTGTGATTGTGTGTGAGTGTTTTTGTCTGTGAGTGGCTGTGAGTGTGTCTGTGAGTGCAGGTGAGAGTGCGTGACTATTTGTGAGTGTGTGTGTGATTGCATGTGAGCCTGTGTTTGTGTGTTGGTTTGTTTGTGTGTGTAGGTGTGCGTGTGTGTTTGACAGTGTTTGAGTGAGTGTTAGTGCGTGTGTGTCTGTAAGTGTTTGTGTGAGTAGGTGTGTGAGTGTGTGTGACCGGGTGATTGTGTGTGTGAATGCGTGTGAGTCTGTGTGTCTGTGTGTTTGTGGGTGTGTCTACATGTGTGTAGGTGTGTGACTGTTTATGGCACTGTGTCATTGTGCGTGAGTGCTCATGTGTCTGTGTGTGTGTGTGAGTTTGTGAGAGTGTAGGTGTGATTGGGAATGAGTGTGTGAGTGTGTATATGAGTGTGTCATTGTGTTTGTGTGTGTGTGTGAGTGTGTTTTGTTTAGGTGTGTGCGTGACATTTTGTGTGTCTATGTGTGAGTGTATTTTTGTCTGAGTGTGTGTGTCTGTGTGTAAGTGTGAGAGTGTGCTAGGGTGTTTGTGAGAGTGAAGGTGTGTGAGTGGGAGTGAGTGAGTGAATGTGTATATGAGTGGGTGACTGTGTGTGTGTGCATGTGTGTGCCTGACAGTCTGAATATGTGGGTGTTTCTGTGTGTAGGTGTGTGAGTGTGTGTGTGACATTGTGTGAGTGTGTGTGTGACATTGTGTGAGTGTGTGTGAGTGCATGTGAATCTGTGTGTGTTGGTGTGTGAGTAGGTGTGCGAGAGCTTGTGGCAGTGTGTGAGTGTGTGTGTTTGTGACATTCTGTGAATGTGTGTTGGTGTCTCTGTGTGTGTAGATGTGTGAGTGCAGCAGTGTGTGAGTGTGTGAGTGCGAATGAGTCTGTGAGTGTGTGCGGGTGTGAGTGTGTTTCTTTGTGAAATTTCAGTTGCGTGAGTTGGAGTGATTGTGTGAGTGTGTATATAAGTGTGCGATAGTGTGTGAGTGTGTGTGATTGTGTGTGAGTATGTGTGTGTGCCTATATGTGTTTGTGTCTATGTGTAGGTGCGTAATTGTGTGTGTGCTACTGTGTGTGAGAATGTGGGTGTTTCTGTGTGTAGGTGTGTGAATGTGTGAGTGTGTTTGTGAGAGTGTAGTTGTGTGAGTGTTTGTGTGTGTGAGTGTGTATACGGGTGTGTGATTGTGTCTGAGTTTTTGTGATTGTGTGTGAGAATGTGAGTGAATGTGTCTATGTGTATGTGTGTGAGTGTGTGAAACAGTGTCTCAGTCTTCGTGATTTTGTGTGGGTGTGTGAGAGTGTGTGTGAGCGTTTGAGTGTAGGTGTGTCTTTTTGAGTGCCTTTGTGGTTATTATATGTGTGTGAGTGAAAGTGTGTGTGTAAGTGTGAGTGGGAGTGAGAGTGGGACTGTGTGTACGAGTGTGTTATTGTGTGTGATTGTGTTTGTGGGTGAGTGTCTGAGCGTCTTTGTGTGCAGGTGTGTGTGTCTGACGGTTTTAGTGTGGGTGTGAGTGCATGTGACTCTGTGAGAGTGTGTGTGTAGTTGTGTGAGTGGGAGTGAGTGTGTGAATGTGTATACGATTGGGTGACTGTGTGTGAGTGTGTGTGATTGTGTGTGAGAATGTGTGTGAGTGAGTCTGTGTGTGTAGGTGTGTGATTGTGCCGAACCCTGTGTGATTGTGTGTGTTTGTGAGGGTGTGTGACAGTGTGTGTGAGTGTAGGAGTGTCTGAGTGCCTGTGTGATTTCTGTATGTGAGTGTGTGTGTGTTTGATGATGCGTTTGTTTGTGTGTGTGTAGGTGTGTTAGTGGGAGTGAGTGTGAATACGAGTGTGTGATTGTGTGTGAGTGTTTTTGTCTGTGAGTGGCTGTGAGTGTGTCTGTGAGTGCAGGTGAGAGTGCGTGACTATTTGTGAGTGTGTGTGTGATTGCATGTGAGCCTGTGTTTGTGTGTTGGTTTGTTTGTGTGTGTAGGTGTGCGTGTGTGTTTGACAGTGTTTGAGTGAGTGTTAGTGCGTGTGTGTCTGTAAGTGTTTGTGTGAGTAGGTGTGTGAGTGTGTGTGACCGGGTGATTGTGTGTGTGAATGCGTGTGAGTCTGTGTGTCTGTGTGTTTGTGGGTGTGTCTACATGTGTGTAGGTGTGTGACTGTTTATGGCACTGTGTCATTGTGCGTGAGTGCTCATGTGTCTGTGTGTGTGTGTGAGTTTGTGAGAGTGTAGGTGTGATTGGGAATGAGTGTGTGAGTGTGTATATGAGTGTGTCATTGTGTTTGTGTGTGTGTGTGAGTGTGTTTTGTTTAGGTGTGTGCGTGACATTTTGTGTGTCTATGTGTGAGTGTATTTTTATCTGAGTGTGTGTGTCTGTGTGTAAGTGTGAGAGTGTGCTAGGGTGTTTGTGAGAGTTCAGGGGTGTGAGTGGGAGTGAGTGAGTGAATGTGTATATGAGTAGGTGACTGTGTGTGTGTGCATGTGTGTGCCTGACAGTCTGAATATGTGGGTGTTTCTGTGTGTAGGTGTGTGAATGTGTGAGTGTGTTTGTGAGAGTGTAGTTGTGTGAGTGTTTGTGTGTGTGTGAGTGTGTATACGGGTGTGTGATTGTGTCTGAGTTTTTGTGATTTTGTGTGAGAATGTGAGTGAATGTGTCTGTGTGTATGTGTGTGAGTGTGTGAAACAGTGTCTCAGTCTTCGTGATTTTGTGTGGGTGTGTGAGAGTGTGTGTGAGCGTTTGAGTGTAGGTGTGTCTTTTTGAGTGCCTTTGTGGTTATTATATGTGTGTGAGTGAAAGTGTGTGTGTAAGTGTGAGTGGGAGTGAGAGTGGGACTGTGTGTACGAGTGTGTTATTGTGTGTGATTGTGTTTGTGGGTGAGTGTCTGAGCGTCTTTGTGTGCAGGTGTGTGTGTCTGACGGTTTTAGTGTGGGTGTGAGTGCATGTGACTCTGTGAGATGTGTGTAGTTGTGTGAGTGGGAGTGAGTGTGTGAATGTGTATACGATTGGGTGACTGTGTGTGAGTGTGTGTGATTGTGTGTGAGAATGTGTGTGTGTGAGTCTGTGTGTGTAGGTGTGTGATTGTGCCAAACCCTGTGTGATTGTGTGTGTTTGTGAGGGTGTGTGACAGTGTGTGTGAGTGTAGGAGTGTCTGAGTGCCTGTGTGATTTCTGTATGTGAGTGTGTGTGTGTTTGATGATGCGTTTGTTTGTGTGTGTGTAGGTGTGTTAGTGGGAGTGAGTGTGAATACGAGTGTGTGATTGTGTGTGAGTGTTTTTGTCTGTGAGTGGCTGTGAGTGTGTCTGTGAGTGCAGGTGAGAGTGCGTGACTATTTGTGAGTGTGTGTGTGATTGCATGTGAGCCTGTGTTTGTGTGTTGGTTTGTTTGTGTGTGTAGGTGTGCGTGTGTGTTTGACAGTGTTTGAGTGTGTGTTAGTGCATGTGTGTCTGTAAGTGTTTGTGTGAGTAGGTGTGTGAGTGTGTGTGACCGGGTGATTGTGTGTGTGAATGCGTGTGAGTCTGTGTGTCTGTGTGTTTGTGGGTGTGTCTACATGTGTGTAGGTGTGTGACTGTTTATGGCACTGTGTCATTGTGCGTGAGTGCTCATGTGTCTGTGTGTGTGTGTGAGTTTGTGAGAGTGTAGGTGTGATTGGGAATGAGTGTGTGAGTGTGTATATGAGTGTGTCATTGTGTTTGTGTGTGTGTGTGAGTGTGTTTTGTTTAGGTGTGTGCGTGACATTTTGTGTGTCTATGTGTGAGTGTGTTTTTGTCTGAGTGTGTGTGTCTGTGTGTAAGTGTGAGAGTGTGCTAGGGTGTTTGTGAGAGTGAAGGTGTGTGAGTGGGAGTGAGTGAGTGAATGTGTATATGAGTAGGTGACTGTGTGTGTGTGCATGTGTGTGCCTGACAGTCTGAATATGTGGGTGTTTCTGTGTGTAGGTGTGTGAGTGTGTGTGTGACATTGTATGAGTGTGTGTGTGACATTGTGTGAGTGTGTGTGTGAGTGCATGTGAATCTGTGTGCGTTGGTGTGTGAGTAGGTGTGCGAGAGCTTGTGGCAGTGTGTGAGTGTGTGTGTTTGTGACATTCTGTGAATGTGTGTTGGTGTCTCTGTGTGTGTAATGTGTGAGTGCAGCAGTGTGTGAGTGTGTGAGTGCGAATGAGTCTGTGAGTGTGTGCGGGTGTGAGTGTGTTTCTTTGTGAAATTTCAGTTGCGTGAGTTGGAGTGATTGTGTGAGTGTGTATATAAGTGTGCGATAGTGTGTGAGTGTGTGTGATTGTGTGTGAGTATGTGTGTGTGCCTATATGTGTTTGTGTCTATGTGTAGTTGCGTAATTGTGTGTGTGCGATTGTGTGTGAGAATGTGGTTGTTTCTGTGTGTAGGTGTGTGAATGTGTGAGTGTGTTTGTGAGAGTGTAGTTGTGTGCGTGTTTGTGTGTGTGTGAGTGTGTATACGGGTGTGTGATTGTGTCTGAGTTTTTGTGATTGTGTGTGAGAATGTGAGTGAATGTGTCTGTGTGTATGTGTGTGAGTGTGTGAAACAGTGTCTCAGTCTTCGTGATTTTGTGTGGGTGTGTGAGAGTGTGTGTGAGCGTTTGAGTGTAGGTGTGTCTTTTTGAGTGCCTTTGTGGTTATTATATGTGTGTGTGTGAAAGTGTGTGTGTAAGTGTGAGTGGGAGTGAGAGTGGGACTGTGTGTACGAGTGTGTTATTGTGTGTGATTGTGTTTGTGGGTGAGTGTCTGAGCGTCTTTGTGTGCAGGTGTGTGTGTCTGACGGTTTTAGTGTGGGTGTGAGTGCATGTGACTCTGTGAGAGTGTGTGTGTAGTTGTGTGAGTGGGAGTGAGTGTGTGAATGTGTATACGATTGGGTGACTGTGTGTGAGTGTGTGTGATTGTGTGTGAGAATGTGTGTGTGTGAGTCTGTGTGTGTAGGTGTGTGATTGTGCCGAACCCTGTGTGATTGTGTGTGTTTGTGAGGGTGTGTGACAGTGTGTGTGAGTGTAGGAGTGTCTGAGTGCCTGTGTGATTTCTGTATGTGAGTGTGTGTGTGTTTGATGATGCGTTTGTTTGTGTGTGTAGGTGTGTTAGTGGGAGTGAGTGTGAATACGAGTGTGTGATTGTGTGTGAGTGTTTTTGTCTGTGAGTGGCTGTGAGTGTGTCTGTGAGTGCAGGTGAGAGTGCGTGACTATTTGTGAGTGTGTGTGTGATTGCATGTGAGCCTGTGTTTGTGTGTTGGTTTGTTTGTGTGTGTAGGTGTGCGTGTGTGTTTGACAGTGTTTGAGTGAGTGTTAGTGCATGTGTGTCTGTAAGTGTTTGTGTGAGTAGGTGTGTGAGTGTGTGTGACCGGGTGATTGTGTGTGTGAATGCGTGTGAGTCTGTGTGTCTGTGTGTTTGTGGGTGTGTCTACATGTGTGTAGGTGTGTGACTGTTTATGGCACTGTGTCATTGTGCGTGAGTGCTCATGTGTCTGTGTGTGTGTGTGAGTTTGTGAGAGTGTAGGTGTGATTGGGAATGAGTGTGTGAGTGTGTATATGAGTGTGTCATTGTGTTTGTGTGTGTGTGTGAGTGTGTTTTGTTTAGGTGTGTGCGTGACATTTTGTGTGTCTATGTGTGAGTGTATTTTTGTCTGAGTGTGTGTGTCTGTGTGTAAGTGTGAGAGTGTGCTAGGGTGTTTGTGAGAGTGAAGGTGTGTGAGTGGGAGTGAGTGAGTGAATGTGTATATGAGTGGGTGACTGTGTGTGTGTGCATGTGTGTGCCTGACAGTCTGAATATGTGGGTGTTTCTGTGTGTAGGTGTGTGAGTGTGTGTGTGACATTGTGTGAGTGTGTGTGTGACATTGTGTGAGTGTGTGTGAGTGCATGTGAATCTGTGTGTGTTGGTGTGTGAGTAGGTGTGCGAGAGCTTGTGGCAGTGTGTGAGTGTGTGTGTTTGTGACATTCTGTGAATGTGTGTTGGTGTCTCTGTGTGTGTAATGTGTGAGTGCAGCAGTGTGTGAGTGTGTGAGTGCGAATGAGTCTGTGAGTGTGTGCGGGTGTGAGTGTGTTTCTTTGTGAAATTTCAGTTGCGTGAGTTGGAGTGATTGTGTGAGTGTGTATATAAGTGTGCGATAGTGTGTGAGTGTGTGTGATTGTGTGTGAGTATGTGTGTGTGCCTATATGTGTTTGTGTCTATGTGTAGGTGCGTAATTGTGTGTGTGCGACTGTGTGTGAGAATGTGGTTGTTTCTGTGTGTAGGTGTGTGAATGTGTGAGTGTGTTTGTGAGAGTGTAGTTGTGTGAGTGTTTGTGTGTGTGTGAGTGTGTATACGGGTGTGTGATTGTGTCTGAGTTTTTGTGATTGTGTGTGAGAATGTGAGTGAATGTGTCTGTGTGTATGTGTGTGAGTGTGTGAAACAGTGTCTCAGTCTTCGTGATTTTGTGTGGGTGTGTGAGAGTGTGTGTGAGCGTTTGAGTGTAGGTGTGTCTTTTTGAGTGCCTTTGTGGTTATTATATGTGTGTGAGTGAAAGTGTGTGTGTAAGTGTGAGTGGGAGTGAGAGTGGGACTGTGTGTACGAGTGTGTTATTGTGTGTGATTGTGTTTGTGGGTGAGTGTCTGAGCGTCTTTGTGTGCAGGTGTGTGTGTCTGACGGTTTTAGTGTGGGTGTGAGTGCATGTGACTCTGTGAGAGTGTGTGTAGTTGTGTGAGTGGGAGTGAGTGTGTGAATGTGTATACGATTGGGTGACTGTGTGTGAGTGTGTGTGATTGTGTGTGAGAATGTGTGTGTGTGAGTCTGTGTGTGTAGGTGTGTGATTGTGCCGAACCCTGTGTGATTGTGTGTGTTTGTGAGGGTGTGTGACAGTGTGTGTGAGTGTAGGAGTGTCTGAGTGCCTGTGTGATTTCTGTATGTGAGTGTGTGTGTGTTTGGTGATGCGTTTGTTTGTGTGTGTGTAGGTGTGTTAGTGGGAGTGAGTGTGAATACGAGTGTGTGATTGTGTGTGAGTGTTTTTGTCTGTGAGTGGCTGTGAGTGTGTCTGTGAGTGCAGGTGAGAGTGCGTGACTATTTGTGAGTGTGTGTGTGATTGCATGTGAGCCTGTGTTTGTGTGTTGGTTTGTTTGTGTGTGTAGGTGTGCGTGTGTGTTTGACAGTGTTTGAGTGTGTGTTAGTGCGTGTGTGTCTGTAAGTGTTTGTGTGAGTAGGTGTGTGAGTGTGTGTGACCGGGTGATTGTGTGTGTGAATGCGTGTGAGTCTGTGTGTCTGTGTGTTTGTGGGTGTGTCTACATGTGTGTAGGTGTGTGACTGTTTATGGCACTGTGTCATTGTGCGTGAGTGCTCATCTGTCTGTGTGTGTGTGTGAGTTTGTGAGAGTGTAGGTGTGATTGGGAATGAGTGTGTGAGTGTGTATATGAGTGTGTCATTGTGTTTGTGTGTGTGTGTGAGTGTGTTTTGTTTAGGTGTGTGCGTGACATTTTGTGTGTCTATGTGTGAGTGTGTTTTTGTCTGAGTGTGTGTGTCTGTGTGTAAGTGTGAGAGTGTGCTAGGGTGTTTGTGAGAGTGAAGGTGTGTGAGTGGGAGTGAGTGAGTGAATGTGTATATGAGTGGGTGACTGTGTGTGTGTGCATGTGTGTGCCTGACAGTCTGAATATGTGGGTGTTTCTGTGTGTAGGTGTGTGAGTGTGTGTGTGACATTGTGTGAGTGTGTGTGTGACATTGTGTGAGTGTGTGTTAGTGCATGTGAATCTGTGTGCGTTGGTGTGTGAGCAGGTGTGCGAGAGCTTGTGGCAGTGTGTGAGTGTGTGTGTTTGTGACATTCTGTGAATGTGTGTTGGTGTCTCTTTGTGTGTAATGTGTGAGTGCAGCAGTGTGTGAGTGTGTGAGTGCGAATGAGTCTGTGAGTGTGTGCGGGTGTGAGTGTGTTTCTTTGTGAAATTTCAGTTGCGTGAGTTGGAGTGATTGTGTGAGTGTGTATATAAGTGTGCGATAGTGTGTGAGTGTGTGTGATTGTGTGTGAGTATGTGTGTGTGCCTATATGTGTTTGTGTCTATGTGTAGGTGCGTAATTGTGTGTGTGCGATTGTGTGTGAGAATGTGGTTGTTACTGTGTGTAGGTGTGTGAATGTGTGAGTGTGTTTGTGAGAGTGTAGTTGTGTGCGTGTTTGTGTGTGTGTGAGTGTGTATACGGGTGTGTGATTGTGTCTGAGTTTTTGTGATTGTGTGTGAGAATGTGAGTGAATGTGTCTGTGTGTATGTGTGTGAGTGTGTGAAACAGTGTCTCAGTCTTCGTGATTTTGTGTGGGTGTGTGAGAGTGTGTGTGAGCGTTTGAGTGTAGGTGTGTCTTTTTGAGTGCCTTTGTGGTTATTATATGTGTGTGTGTGAAAGTGTGTGTGTAAGTGTGAGTGGGAGTGAGAGTGGGACTGTGTGTACGAGTGTGTTATTGTGTGTGATTGTGTTTGTGGGTGAGTGTCTGAGCGTCTTTGTGTGCAGGTGTGTGTGTCTGACGGTTTTAGTATGGGTGTGAGTGCATGTGACTCTGTGAGAGTGTGTGTGTAGTTGTGTGAGTGGGAGTGAGTGTGTGAATGTGTATACGATTGGGTGATTGTGTGTGAGTGTGTGTGATTGTGTGTGAGAATGTGTGTGTGTGAGTCTGTGTGTGTAGGTGTGTGATTGTGCCGAACCCTGTGTGATTGTGTGTGTTTGTGAGGGTGTGTGACAGTGTGTGTGAGTGTAGGAGTGTCTGAGTGCCTGTGTGATTTCTGTATGTGAGTGTGTGTGTGTTTGATGATGCGTTTGTTTGTGTGTGTGTAGGTGTGTTAGTGGGAGTGAGTGTGAATACGAGTGTGTGATTGTGTGTGAGTGTTTTTGTCTGTGAGTGGCTGTGAGTGTGTCTGTGAGTGCAGGTGAGGGTGCGTGACTATTTGTGAGTGTGTGTGTGATTGCATGTGAGCCTGTGTTTGTGTGTTGGTTTGTTTGTGTGTGTAGGTGTGCGTGTGTGTTTGACAGTGTTTGAGTGAGTGTTAGTGCGTGTGTGTCTGTAAGTGTTTGTGTGAGTAGGTGTGTGAGTGTGTGTGACCGGGTGATTGTGTGTGTGAATGCGTGTGAGTCTGTGTGTCTGTGTGTTTGTGGGTGTGTCTACATGTGTGTAGGTGTGTGACTGTTTATGGCACTGTGTCATTGTGCGTGAGTGCTCATGTGTCTGTGTGTGTGTGTGAGTTTGTGAGAGTGTAGGTGTGATTGGGAATGAGTGTGTGAGTGTGTATATGAGTGTGTCATTGTGTTTGTGTGTGTGTGTGAGTGTGTTTTGTTTAGGTGTGTGCGTGACATTTTGTGTGTCTATGTGTGAGTGTATTTTTGTCTGAGTGTGTGTGTCTGTGTGTAAGTGTGAGAGTGTGCTAGGGTGTTTGTGAGAGTGAAGGTGTGTGAGTGGGAGTGAGTGAGTGAATGTGTATATGAGTGGGTGACTGCGTGTGTGTGCATGTGTGTGCCTGAGAGTCTGAATATGTGGGTGTTTCTGTGTGTAGGTGTGTGAGTGTGTGTGTGACATTGTGTGAGTGTGTGTGTGACATTGTGTGAGTGTGTGTGAGTGCATGTGAATCTGTGTGCGTTGGTGTGTGAGTAGGTGTGCGAGAGCTTGTGGCAGTGTGTGAGTGTGTGTGTTTGTGACATTCTGTGAATGTGTGTTGGTGTCTCTGTGTGTGTAGATGTGTGAGTGCAGCAGTGTGTGAGTGTGTGAGTGCGAATGAGTCTGTGAGTGTGTGCGGGTGTGAGTGTGTTTCTTTGTGAAATTTCAGTTGCGTGAGTTGGAGTGATTGTGTGAGTGTGTATATAAGTGTGCGATAGTGTGTGAGTGTGTGTGATTGTGTGTGAGTATGTGTGTGTGCCTATATGTGTTTGTGTCTATGTGTAGGTGCGTAATTGTGTGTGTGCGACTGTGTGTGAGAATGTGGGTGTTTCTGTGTGTAGGTGTGTGAATGTGTGAGTGTGTTTGTGAGAGTGTACTTGTGTGAGTGTTTGTGTGTGTGTGAGTGAGTATACGGGTGTGTGATTGTGTCTGAGTTTTTGTGATTGTGTGTGAGAATGTGAGTGAATGTGTCTGTGTGTATGTGTGTGAGTGTGTGAAACAGTGTCTCAGTCTTCGTGATTTTGTGTGGGTGTGTGAGAGTGTGTGTGAGCGTTTGAGTGTAGGTGTGTCTTTTTGAGTGCCTTTGTGGTTATTATATGTGTGTGTGTGAAAGTGTGTGTGTAAGTGTGAGTGGGAGTGAGAGTGGGACTGTGTGTACGAGTGTGTTATTGTGTGTGATTGTGTTTGTGGGTGAGTGTCTGAGCGTCTTTGTGTGCAGGTGTGTGTGTCTGACGGTTTTAGTGTGGGTGTGAGTGCATGTGACTCTGTGAGAGTGTGTGTGTAGTTGTGTGAGTGGGAGTGAGTGTGTGAATGTGTATACGATTGGGTGACTGTGTGTGAGTGTGTGTGATTGTGTGTGAGAATGTGTGTGTGTGAGTCTGTGTGTGTAGGTGTGTGATTGTGCCGAACCCTGTGTGATTGTGTGTGTTTGTGAGGGTGTGTGACAGTGTGTGTGAGTGTAGGAGTGTCTGAGTGCCTGTGTGATTTCTGTATGTGAGTGTGTGTGTGTTTGATGATGCGTTTGTTTGTGTGTGTAGGTGTGTTAGTGGGAGTGAGTGTGAATACGAGTGTGTGATTGTGTGTGAGTGTTTTTGTCTGTGAGTGGCTGTGAGTGTGTCTGTGAGTGCAGGTGAGAGTGCGTGACTATTTGTGAGTGTGTGTGTGATTGCATGTGAGCCTGTGTTTGTGTGTTGGTTTGTTTGTGTGTGTAGGTGTGCGTGTGTGTTTGACAGTGTTTGAGTGAGTGTTAGTGCATGTGTGTCTGTAAGTGTTTGTGTGAGTAGGTGTGTGAGTGTGTGTGACCGGGTGATTGTGTGTGTGAATGCGTGTGAGTCTGTGTGTCTGTGTGTTTGTGGGTGTGTCTACATGTGTGTAGGTGTGTGACTGTTTATGGCACTGTGTCATTGTGCGTGAGTGCTCATGTGTCTGTGTGTGTGTGTGAGTTTGTGAGAGTGTAGGTGTGATTGGGAATGAGTGTGTGAGTGTGTATATGAGTGTGTCATTGTGTTTGTGTGTGTGTGTGAGTGTGTTTTGTTTAGGTGTGTGCGTGACATTTTGTGTGTCTATGTGTGAGTGTATTTTTGTCTGAGTGTGTGTGTCTGTGTGTAAGTGTGAGAGTGTGCTAGGGTGTTTGTGAGAGTGAAGGTGTGTGAGTGGGAGTGAGTGAGTGAATGTGTATATGAGTGGGTGACTGTGTGTGTGTGCATGTGTGTGCCTGACAGTCTGAATATGTGGGTGTTTCTGTGTGTAGGTGTGTGAGTGTGTGTGTGACATTGTGTGAGTGTGTGTGTGACATTGTGTGAGTGTGTGTGAGTGCATGTGAATCTGTGTGTGTTGGTGTGTGAGTAGGTGTGCGAGAGCTTGTGGCAGTGTGTGAGTGTGTGTGTTTGTGACATTCTGTGAATGTGTGTTGGTGTCTCTGTGTGTGTAATGTGTGAGTGCAGCAGTGTGTGAGTGTGTGAGTGCGAATGAGTCTGTGAGTGTGTGCGGGTGTGAGTGTGTTTCTTTGTGAAATTTCAGTTGCGTGAGTTGGAGTGATTGTGTGAGTGTGTATATAAGTGTGCGATAGTGTGTGAGTGTGTGTGATTGTGTGTGAGTATGTGTGTGTGCCTATATGTGTTTGTGTCTATGTGTAGGTGCGTAATTGTGTGTGTGCGACTGTGTGTGAGAATGTGGTTGTTTCTGTGTGTAGGTGTGTGAATGTGTGAGTGTGTTTGTGAGAGTGTAGTTGTGTGAGTGTTTGTGTGTGTGTGAGTGTGTATACGGGTGTGTGATTGTGTCTGAGTTTTTGTGATTGTGTGTGAGAATGTGAGTGAATGTGTCTGTGTGTATGTGTGTGAGTGTGTGAAACAGTGTCTCAGTCTTCGTGATTTTGTGTGGGTGTGTGAGAGTGTGTGTGAGCGTTTGAGTGTAGGTGTGTCTTTTTGAGTGCCTTTGTGGTTATTATATGTGTGTGAGTGAAAGTGTGTGTGTAAGTGTGAGTGGGAGTGAGAGTGGGACTGTGTGTACGAGTGTGTTATTGTGTGTGATTGTGTTTGTGGGTGAGTGTCTGAGCGTCTTTGTGTGCAGGTGTGTGTGTCTGACGGTTTTAGTGTGGGTGTGAGTGCATGTGACTCTGTGAGAGTGTGTGTAGTTGTGTGAGTGGGAGTGAGTGTGTGAATGTGTATACGATTGGGTGACTGTGTGTGAGTGTGTGTGATTGTGTGTGAGAATGTGTGTGTGTGAGTCTGTGTGTGTAGGTGTGTGATTGTGCCGAACCCTGTGTGATTGTGTGTGTTTGTGAGGGTGTGTGACAGTGTGTGTGAGTGTAGGAGTGTCTGAGTGCCTGTGTGATTTCTGTATGTGAGTGTGTGTGTGTTTGGTGATGCGTTTGTTTGTGTGTGTGTAGGTGTGTTAGTGGGAGTGAGTGTGAATACGAGTGTGTGATTGTGTGTGAGTGTTTTTGTCTGTGAGTGGCTGTGAGTGTGTCTGTGAGTGCAGGTGAGAGTGCGTGACTATTTGTGAGTGTGTGTGTGATTGCATGTGAGCCTGTGTTTGTGTGTTGGTTTGTTTGTGTGTGTAGGTGTGCGTGTGTGTTTGACAGTGTTTGAGTGTGTGTTAGTGCGTGTGTGTCTGTAAGTGTTTGTGTGAGTAGGTGTGTGAGTGTGTGTGACCGGGTGATTGTGTGTGTGAATGCGTGTGAGTCTGTGTGTCTGTGTGTTTGTGGGTGTGTCTACATGTGTGTAGGTGTGTGACTGTTTATGGCACTGTGTCATTGTGCGTGAGTGCTCATCTGTCTGTGTGTGTGTGTGAGTTTGTGAGAGTGTAGGTGTGATTGGGAATGAGTGTGTGAGTGTGTATATGAGTGTGTCATTGTGTTTGTGTGTGTGTGTGAGTGTGTTTTGTTTAGGTGTGTGCGTGACATTTTGTGTGTCTATGTGTGAGTGTGTTTTTGTCTGAGTGTGTGTGTCTGTGTGTAAGTGTGAGAGTGTGCTAGGGTGTTTGTGAGAGTGAAGGTGTGTGAGTGGGAGTGAGTGAGTGAATGTGTATATGAGTGGGTGACTGTGTGTGTGTGCATGTGTGTGCCTGACAGTCTGAATATGTGGGTGTTTCTGTGTGTAGGTGTGTGAGTGTGTGTGTGACATTGTGTGAGTGTGTGTGTGACATTGTGTGAGTGTGTGTTAGTGCATGTGAATCTGTGTGCGTTGGTGTGTGAGCAGGTGTGCGAGAGCTTGTGGCAGTGTGTGAGTGTGTGTGTTTGTGACATTCTGTGAATGTGTGTTGGTGTCTCTTTGTGTGTAATGTGTGAGTGCAGCAGTGTGTGAGTGTGTGAGTGCGAATGAGTCTGTGAGTGTGTGCGGGTGTGAGTGTGTTTCTTTGTGAAATTTCAGTTGCGTGAGTTGGAGTGATTGTGTGAGTGTGTATATAAGTGTGCGATAGTGTGTGAGTGTGTGTGATTGTGTGTGAGTATGTGTGTGTGCCTATATGTGTTTGTGTCTATGTGTAGGTGCGTAATTGTGTGTGTGCGATTGTGTGTGAGAATGTGGTTGTTACTGTGTGTAGGTGTGTGAATGTGTGAGTGTGTTTGTGAGAGTGTAGTTGTGTGCGTGTTTGTGTGTGTGTGAGTGTGTATACGGGTGTGTGATTGTGTCTGAGTTTTTGTGATTGTGTGTGAGAATGTGAGTGAATGTGTCTGTGTGTATGTGTGTGAGTGTGTGAAACAGTGTCTCAGTCTTCGTGATTTTGTGTGGGTGTGTGAGAGTGTGTGTGAGCGTTTGAGTGTAGGTGTGTCTTTTTGAGTGCCTTTGTGGTTATTATATGTGTGTGTGTGAAAGTGTGTGTGTAAGTGTGAGTGGGAGTGAGAGTGGGACTGTGTGTACGAGTGTGTTATTGTGTGTGATTGTGTTTGTGGGTGAGTGTCTGAGCGTCTTTGTGTGCAGGTGTGTGTGTCTGACGGTTTTAGTATGGGTGTGAGTGCATGTGACTCTGTGAGAGTGTGTGTGTAGTTGTGTGAGTGGGAGTGAGTGTGTGAATGTGTATACGATTGGGTGATTGTGTGTGAGTGTGTGTGATTGTGTGTGAGAATGTGTGTGTGTGAGTCTGTGTGTGTAGGTGTGTGATTGTGCCGAACCCTGTGTGATTGTGTGTGTTTGTGAGGGTGTGTGACAGTGTGTGTGAGTGTAGGAGTGTCTGAGTGCCTGTGTGATTTCTGTATGTGAGTGTGTGTGTGTTTGATGATGCGTTTGTTTGTGTGTGTGTAGGTGTGTTAGTGGGAGTGAGTGTGAATACGAGTGTGTGATTGTGTGTGAGTGTTTTTGTCTGTGAGTGGCTGTGAGTGTGTCTGTGAGTGCAGGTGAGGGTGCGTGACTATTTGTGAGTGTGTGTGTGATTGCATGTGAGCCTGTGTTTGTGTGTTGGTTTGTTTGTGTGTGTAGGTGTGCGTGTGTGTTTGACAGTGTTTGAGTGAGTGTTAGTGCGTGTGTGTCTGTAAGTGTTTGTGTGAGTAGGTGTGTGAGTGTGTGTGACCGGGTGATTGTGTGTGTGAATGCGTGTGAGTCTGTGTGTCTGTGTGTTTGTGGGTGTGTCTACATGTGTGTAGGTGTGTGACTGTTTATGGCACTGTGTCATTGTGCGTGAGTGCTCATGTGTCTGTGTGTGTGTGTGAGTTTGTGAGAGTGTAGGTGTGATTGGGAATGAGTGTGTGAGTGTGTATATGAGTGTGTCATTGTGTTTGTGTGTGTGTGTGAGTGTGTTTTGTTTAGGTGTGTGCGTGACATTTTGTGTGTCTATGTGTGAGTGTATTTTTGTCTGAGTGTGTGTGTCTGTGTGTAAGTGTGAGAGTGTGCTAGGGTGTTTGTGAGAGTGAAGGTGTGTGAGTGGGAGTGAGTGAGTGAATGTGTATATGAGTGGGTGACTGCGTGTGTGTGCATGTGTGTGCCTGAGAGTCTGAATATGTGGGTGTTTCTGTGTGTAGGTGTGTGAGTGTGTGTGTGACATTGTGTGAGTGTGTGTGTGACATTGTGTGAGTGTGTGTGAGTGCATGTGAATCTGTGTGCGTTGGTGTGTGAGTAGGTGTGCGAGAGCTTGTGGCAGTGTGTGAGTGTGTGTGTTTGTGACATTCTGTGAATGTGTGTTGGTGTCTCTGTGTGTGTAGATGTGTGAGTGCAGCAGTGTGTGAGTGTGTGAGTGCGAATGAGTCTGTGAGTGTGTGCGGGTGTGAGTGTGTTTCTTTGTGAAATTTCAGTTGCGTGAGTTGGAGTGATTGTGTGAGTGTGTATATAAGTGTGCGATAGTGTGTGAGTGTGTGTGATTGTGTGTGAGTATGTGTGTGTGCCTATATGTGTTTGTGTCTATGTGTAGGTGCGTAATTGTGTGTGTGCGACTGTGTGTGAGAATGTGGGTGTTTCTGTGTGTAGGTGTGTGAATGTGTGAGTGTGTTTGTGAGAGTGTACTTGTGTGAGTGTTTGTGTGTGTGTGAGTGAGTATACGGGTGTGTGATTGTGTCTGAGTTTTTGTGATTGTGTGTGAGAATGTGAGTGAATGTGTCTGTATGTGTGTGAGTGTGTGAAACAGTGTCTCAGTCTTCGTGATTTTGTGTGGGTGTGTGAGAGTGTGTGTGAGCGTTTGAGTGTAGGTGTGTCTTTTTGAGTGCCTTTGTGGTTATTATATGTGTGTGTGTGTGAAAGTGTGTGTGTAAGTGTGAGTGGGAGTGAGAGTGGGACTGTGTGTACGAGTGTGTTATTGTGTGTGATTGTGTTTGTGGGTGAGTGTCTGAGCGTCTTTGTGTGCAGGTGTGTGTGTCTGACGGTTTTAGTGTGGGTGTGAGTGCATGTGACTCTGTGAGAGTGTGTGTGTAGTTGTGTGAGTGGGAGTGAGTGTGTGAATGTGTATACGATTGGGTGACTGTGTGTGAGTGTGTGTGATTGTGTGTGAGAATGTGTGTGTGTGAGTCTGTGTGTGTAGGTGTGTGATTGTGCCGAACCCTGTGTGATTGTGTGTGTTTGTGAGGGTGTGTGACAGTGTGTGTGAGTGTAGGAGTGTCTGAGTGCCTGTGTGATTTCTGTATGTGAGTGTGTGTGTGTTTGATGATGCGTTTGTTTGTGTGTGTGTAGGTGTGTTAGTGGGAGTGAGTGTGAATACGAGTGTGTGATTGTGTGTGAGTGTTTTTGTCTGTGACTGGCTGTGAGTGTGTCTGTGAGTGCAGGTGAGAGTGCGTGACTATTTGTGAGTGTGTGTGTGTGATTGCATGTGAGCCTGTGTTTGTGTGTTGGTTGGTTTGTGTGTGTAGGTGTGCATGTGTGTTTGACAGTGTTTGAGTGAGTGTTAGTGCGTGTGTGTCTGTAAGTGTTTGTGTGAGTAGGTGTGTGAGTGTGTGTGACCGGGTGATTGTGTGTGTGAATGCGTGTGAGTCTGTGTGTCTGTGTGTTTGTGGGTGTGTCTACATGTGTGTAGGTGTGTGACTGTTTATGGCACTGTGTCATTGTGCGTGAGTGCTCATGTGTCTGTGTGTGTGTGTGAGTTTGTGAGAGTGTAGGTGTGATTGGGAATGAGTGTGTGAGTGTGTATATGAGTGTGTCATTGTGTTTGTGTGTGTGTGTGAGTGTGTTTTGTTTAGGTGTGTGCGTGACATTTTGTGTGTCTATGTGTGAGTGTATTTTTGTCTGAGTGTGTGTGTCTGTGTGTAAGTGTGAGAGTGTGCTAGGGTGTTTGTGAGAGTGAAGGTGTGTGAGTGGGAGTGAGTGAGTGAATGTGTATATGAGTAGGTGACTGTGTGTGTGTGCATGTGTGTGCCTGACAGTCTGAATATGTGGGTGTTTCTGTGTGTAGGTGTGTGAGTGTGTGTGTGACATTGTATGAGTGTGTGTGTGACATTGTGTGAGTGTGTGTGTGAGTGCATGTTAATCTGTGTGCGTTGGTGAGTGAGTAGGTGTGCGAGAGCTTGTGGCAGTGTGTGAGTGTGTGTGTTTGTGACATTCTGTGAATGTGTGTTGGTGTCTCTGTGTGTGTAATGTGTGAGTGCAGCAGTGTGTGAGTGTGTCAGTGCGAATGAGTCTGTGAGTGTGTGCGGGTGTGAGTGTGTTTCTTTGTGAAATTTCAGTTGCGTGAGTTGGAGTGATTGTGTGAGTGTGTATATAAGTGTGCGATAGTGTGTGAGTGTGTGTGATTGTGTGTGAGTATGTGTGTGTGCCTATATGTGTTTGTGTCTATGTGTAGGTGCGTAATTGTGTGTGTGCTATTGTGTGTGAGAATGTGGTTGTTTCTGTGTGTAGGTGTGTGAATGTGTGAGTGTGTTTGTGAGAGTGTAGTTGTGTGCGTGTTTGTGTGTGTGTGAGTGTGTATACGGGTGTGTGATTGTGTCTGAGTTTTTGTGATTGTGTGTGAGAATGTGAGTGAATGTGTCTGTGTGTATGTGTGTGAGTGTGTGAAACAGTGTCTCAGTCTTCGTGATTTTGTGTGGGTGTGTGAGAGTGTGTGTGAGCGTTTGAGTGTAGGTGTGTCTTTTTGAGTGCCTTTGTGGTTATTATATGTGTGTGTGTGAAAGTGTGTGTGTAAGTGTGAGTGGGAGTGAGAGTGGGACTGTGTGTACGAGTGTGTTATTGTGTGTGATTGTGTTTGTGGGTGAGTGTCTGAGCGTCTTTGTGTGCAGGTGTGTGTGTCTGACGGTTTTAGTGTGGGTGTGAGTGCATGTGACTCTGTGAGAGTGTGTGTGTAGTTGTGTGAGTGGGAGTGAGTGTGTGAATGTGTATACGATTGGGTGACTGTGTGTGAGTGTGTGTGATTGTGTGTGAGAATGTGTGTGTGTGAGTCTGTGTGTGTAGGTGTGTGATTGTGCCGAACCCTGTGTGATTGTGTGTGTTTGTGAGGGTGTGTGACAGTGTGTGTGAGTGTAGGAGTGTCTGAGTGCCTGTGTGATTTCTGTATGTGAGTGTGTGTGTGTTTGATGATGCGTTTGTTTGTGTGTGTAGGTGTGTTAGTGGGAGTGAGTGTGAATACGAGTGTGTGATTGTGTGTGAGTGTTTTTGTCTGTGAGTGGCTGTGAGTGTGTCTGTGAGTGCAGGTGAGAGTGCGTGACTATTTGTGAGTGTGTGTGTGATTGCATGTGAGCCTGTGTTTGTGTGTTGGTTTGTTTGTGTGTGTAGGTGTGCGTGTGTGTTTGACAGTGTTTGAGTGAGTGTTAGTGCGTGTGTGTCTGTAAGTGTTTGTGTGAGTAGGTGTGTGAGTGTGTGTGACCGGGTGATTGTGTGTGTGAATGCGTGTGAGTCTGTGTGTCTGTGTGTTTGTGGGTGTGTCTACATGTGTGTAGGTGTGTGACTGTTTATGGCACTGTGTCATTGTGCGTGAGTGCTCATGTGTCTGTGTGTGTGTGTGAGTTTGTGAGAGTGTAGGTGTGATTGGGAATGAGTGTGTGAGTGTGTATATGAGTGTGTCATTGTGTTTGTGTGTGTGTGTGAGTGTGTTTTGTTTAGGTGTGTGCGTGACATTTTGTGTGTCTATGTGTGAGTGTATTTTTGTCTGAGTGTGTGTGTCTGTGTGTACGTGTGAGAGTGTGCTAGGGTGTTTGTGAGAGTGAAGGTGTGTGAGTGGGAGTGAGTGAGTGAATGTGTATATGAGTGGGTGACTGTGTGTGTGTGCATGTGTGTGCCTGACAGTCTGAATATGTGGGTGTTTCTGTGTGTAGGTGTGTGAGTGTGTGTGTGACATTGTGTGAGTGTGTGTGTGACATTGTGTGAGTGTGTGTGAGTGCATGTGAATCTGTGTGTGTTGGTGTGTGAGTAGGTGTGCGAGAGCTTGTGGCAGTGTGTGAGTGTGTGTGTTTGTGACATTCTGTGAATGTGTGTTGGTGTCTCTGTGTGTGTAGATGTGTGAGTGCAGCAGTGTGTGAGTGTGTGAGTGCGAATGAGTCTGTGAGTGTGTGCGGGTGTGAGTGTGTTTCTTTGTGAAATTTCAGTTGCGTGAGTTGGAGTGATTGTGTGAGTGTGTATATAAGTGTGCGATAGTGTGTGAGTGTGTGTGATTGTGTGTGAGTATGTGTGTGTGCCTATATGTGTTTGTGTCTATGTGTAGGTGCGTAATTGTGTGTGTGCGACTGTGTGTGAGAATGTGGTTGTTTCTGTGTGTAGGTGTGTGAATGTGTGAGTGTGTTTGTGAGAGTGTAGTTGTGTGAGTGTTTGTGTGTGTGTGAGTGTGTATACGGGTGTGTGATTGTGTCTGAGTTTTTGTGATTGTGTGTGAGAATGTGAGTGAATGTGTCTGTGTGTATGTGTGTGAGTGTGTGAAACAGTGTCTCAGTCTTCGTGATTTTGTGTGGGTGTGTGAGAGTGTGTGTGAGCGTTTGAGTGTAGGTGTGTCTTTTTGAGTGCCTTTGTGGTTATTATATGTGTGTGAGTGAAAGTGTGTGTGTAAGTGTGAGTGGGAGTGAGAGTGGGACTGTGTGTACGAGTGTGTTATTGTGTGTGATTGTGTTTGTGGGTGAGTGTCTGAGCGTCTTTGTGTGCAGGTGTGTGTGTCTGACGGTTTTAGTGTGGGTGTGAGTGCATGTGACTCTGTGAGAGTGTGTGTAGTTGTGTGAGTGGGAGTGAGTGTGTGAATGTGTATACGATTGGGTGACTGTGTGTGAGTGTGTGTGATTGTGTGTGAGAATGTGTGTGTGTGAGTCTGTGTGTGTAGGTGTGTGATTGTGCCGAACCCTGTGTGATTGTGTGTGTTTGTGAGGGTGTGTGACAGTGTGTGTGAGTGTAGGAGTGTCTGAGTGCCTGTGTGATTTCTGTATGTGAGTGTGTGTGTGTTTGGTGATGCGTTTGTTTGTGTGTGTGTAGGTGTGTTAGTGGGAGTGAGTGTGAATACGAGTGTGTGATTGTGTGTGAGTGTTTTTGTCTGTGAGTGGCTGTGAGTGTGTCTGTGAGTGCAGGTGAGAGTGCGTGACTATTTGTGAGTGTGTGTGTGATTGCATGTGAGCCTGTGTTTGTGTGTTGGTTTGTTTGTGTGTGTAGGTGTGCGTGTGTGTTTGACAGTGTTTGAGTGTGTGTTAGTGCGTGTGTGTCTGTAAGTGTTTGTGTGAGTAGGTGTGTGAGTGTGTGTGACCGGGTGATTGTGTGTGTGAATGCGTGTGAGTCTGTGTGTCTGTGTGTTTGTGGGTGTGTCTACATGTGTGTAGGTGTGTGACTGTTTATGGCACTGTGTCATTGTGCGTGAGTGCTCATCTGTCTGTGTGTGTGTGTGAGTTTGTGAGAGTGTAGGTGTGATTGGGAATGAGTGTGTGAGTGTGTATATGAGTGTGTCATTGTGTTTGTGTGTGTGTGTGAGTGTGTTTTGTTTAGGTGTGTGCGTGACATTTTGTGTGTCTATGTGTGAGTGTGTTTTTGTCTGAGTGTGTGTGTCTGTGTGTAAGTGTGAGAGTGTGCTAGGGTGTTTGTGAGAGTGAAGGTGTGTGAGTGGGAGTGAGTGAGTGAATGTGTATATGAGTGGGTGACTGTGTGTGTGTGCATGTGTGTGCCTGACAGTCTGAATATGTGGGTGTTTCTGTGTGTAGGTGTGTGAGTGTGTGTGTGACATTGTGTGAGTGTGTGTGTGACATTGTGTGAGTGTGTGTTAGTGCATGTGAATCTGTGTGCGTTGGTGTGTGAGCAGGTGTGCGAGAGCTTGTGGCAGTGTGTGAGTGTGTGTGTTTGTGACATTCTGTGAATGTGTGTTGGTGTCTCTTTGTGTGTAATGTGTGAGTGCAGCAGTGTGTGAGTGTGTGAGTGCGAATGAGTCTGTGAGTGTGTGCGGGTGTGAGTGTGTTTCTTTGTGAAATTTCAGTTGCGTGAGTTGGAGTGATTGTGTGAGTGTGTATATAAGTGTGCGATAGTGTGTGAGTGTGTGTGATTGTGTGTGAGTATGTGTGTGTGCCTATATGTGTTTGTGTCTATGTGTAGGTGCGTAATTGTGTGTGTGCGATTGTGTGTGAGAATGTGGTTGTTACTGTGTGTAGGTGTGTGAATGTGTGAGTGTGTTTGTGAGAGTGTAGTTGTGTGCGTGTTTGTGTGTGTGTGAGTGTGTATACGGGTGTGTGATTGTGTCTGAGTTTTTGTGATTGTGTGTGAGAATGTGAGTGAATGTGTCTGTGTGTATGTGTGTGAGTGTGTGAAACAGTGTCTCAGTCTTCGTGATTTTGTGTGGGTGTGTGAGAGTGTGTGTGAGCGTTTGAGTGTAGGTGTGTCTTTTTGAGTGCCTTTGTGGTTATTATATGTGTGTGTGTGAAAGTGTGTGTGTAAGTGTGAGTGGGAGTGAGAGTGGGACTGTGTGTACGAGTGTGTTATTGTGTGTGATTGTGTTTGTGGGTGAGTGTCTGAGCGTCTTTGTGTGCAGGTGTGTGTGTCTGACGGTTTTAGTGTGGGTGTGAGTGCATGTGACTCTGTGAGAGTGTGTGTGTAGTTGTGTGAGTGGGAGTGAGTGTGTGAATGTGTATACGATTGGGTGACTGTGTGTGAGTGTGTGTGATTGTGTGTGAGAATGTGTGTGTGTGAGTCTGTGTGTGTAGGTGTGTGATTGTGCCGAACCCTGTGTGATTGTGTGTGTTTGTGAGGGTGTGTGACAGTGTGTGTGAGTGTAGGAGTGTCTGAGTGCCTGTGTGATTTCTGTATGTGAGTGTGTGTGTGTTTGATGATGCGTTTGTTTGTGTGTGTGTAGGTGTGTTAGTGGGAGTGAGTGTGAATACGAGTGTGTGATTGTGTGTGAGTGTTTTTGTCTGTGACTGGCTGTGAGTGTGTCTGTGAGTGCAGGTGAGAGTGTGTGACTATTTGTGAGTGTGTGTGTGTGATTGCATGTGAGCCTGTGTTTGTGTGTTGGTTTGTTTGTGTGTGTAGGTGTGCATGTGTGTTTGACAGTGTTTGAGTGAGTGTTAGTGCGTGTGTGTCTGTAAGTGTTTGTGTGAGTAGGTGTGTGAGTGTGTGTGACCGGGTGATTGTGTGTGTGAATGCGTGTGAGTCTGTGTGTCTGTGTGTTTGTGGGTGTGTCTACATGTGTGTAGGTGTGTGACTGTTTATGGCACTGTGTCATTGTGCGTGAGTGCTCATGTGTCTGTGTGTGTGTGTGAGTTTGTGAGAGTGTAGGTGTGATTGGGAATGAGTGTGTGAGTGTGTATATGAGTGTGTCATTGTGTTTGTGTGTGTGTGTGAGTGTGTTTTGTTTAGGTGTGTGCGTGACATTTTGTGTGTCTATGTGTGAGTGTATTTTTGTCTGAGTGTGTGTGTCTGTGTGTAAGTGTGAGAGTGTGCTAGGGTGTTTGTGAGAGTGAAGGTGTGTGAGTGGGAGTGAGTGAGTGAATGTGTATATGAGTAGGTGACTGTGTGTGTGTGCATGTGTGTGCCTGACAGTCTGAATATGTGGGTGTTTCTGTGTGTAGGTGTGTGAGTGTGTGTGTGACATTGTATGAGTGTGTGTGTGACATTGTGTGAGTGTGTGTGTGAGTGCATGTTAATCTGTGTGCGTTGGTGAGTGAGTAGGTGTGCGAGAGCTTGTGGCAGTGTGTGAGTGTGTGTGTTTGTGACATTCTGTGAATGTGTGTTGGTGTCTCTGTGTGTGTAATGTGTGAGTGCAGCAGTGTGTGAGTGTGTCAGTGCGAATGAGTCTGTGAGTGTGTGCGGGTGTGAGTGTGTTTCTTTGTGAAATTTCAGTTGCGTGAGTTGGAGTGATTGTGTGAGTGTGTATATAAGTGTGCGATAGTGTGTGAGTGTGTGTGATTGTGTGTGAGTATGTGTGTGTGCCTATATGTGTTTGTGTCTATGTGTAGGTGCGTAATTGTGTGTGTGCTATTGTGTGTGAGAATGTGGTTGTTTCTGTGTGTAGGTGTGTGAATGTGTGAGTGTGTTTGTGAGAGTGTAGTTGTGTGCGTGTTTGTGTGTGTGTGAGTGTGTATACGGGTGTGTGATTGTGTCTGAGTTTTTGTGATTGTGTGTGAGAATGTGAGTGAATGTGTCTGTGTGTATGTGTGTGAGTGTGTGAAACAGTGTCTCAGTCTTCGTGATTTTGTGTGGGTGTGTGAGAGTGTGTGTGAGCGTTTGAGTGTAGGTGTGTCTTTTTGAGTGCCTTTGTGGTTATTATATGTGTGTGTGTGAAAGTGTGTGTGTAAGTGTGAGTGGGAGTGAGAGTGGGACTGTGTGTACGAGTGTGTTATTGTGTGTGATTGTGTTTGTGGGTGAGTGTCTGAGCGTCTTTGTGTGCAGGTGTGTGTGTCTGACGGTTTTAGTGTGGGTGTGAGTGCATGTGACTCTGTGAGAGTGTGTGTGTAGTTGTGTGAGTGGGAGTGAGTGTGTGAATGTGTATACGATTGGGTGACTGTGTGTGAGTGTGTGTGATTGTGTGTGAGAATGTGTGTGTGTGAGTCTGTGTGTGTAGGTGTGTGATTGTGCCGAACCCTGTGTGATTGTGTGTGTTTGTGAGGGTGTGTGACAGTGTGTGTGAGTGTAGGAGTGTCTGAGTGCCTGTGTGATTTCTGTATGTGAGTGTGTGTGTGTTTGATGATGCGTTTGTTTGTGTGTGTGTAGGTGTGTTAGTGGGAGTGAGTGTGAATACGAGTGTGTGATTGTGTGTGAGTGTTTTTGTCTGTGACTGGCTGTGAGTGTGTCTGTGAGTGCAGGTGAGAGTGCGTGACTATTTGTGAGTGTGTGTGTGTGATTGCATGTGAGCCTGTGTTTGTGTGTTGGTTTGTTTGTGTGTGTAGGTGTGCGTGTGTGTTTGACAGTGTTTGAGTGAGTGTTAGTGCATGTGTGTCTGTAAGTGTTTGTGTGAGTAGGTGTGTGAGTGTGTGTGACCGGGTGATTGTGTGTGTGAATGCGTGTGAGTCTGTGTGTCTGTGTGTTTGTGGGTGTGTCTACATGTGTGTAGGTGTGTGACTGTTTATGGCACTGTGTCATTGTGCGTGAGTGCTCATGTGTCTGTGTGTGTGTGTGAGTTTGTGAGAGTGTAGGTGTGATTGGGAATGAGTGTGTGAGTGTGTATATGAGTGTGTCATTGTGTTTGTGTGTGTGTGTGAGTGTGTTTTGTTTAGGTGTGTGCGTGACATTTTGTGTGTCTATGTGTGAGTGTATTTTTGTCTGAGTGTGTGTGTCTGTGTGTAAGTGTGAGAGTGTGCTAGGGTGTTTGTGAGAGTGAAGGTGTGTGAGTGGGAGTGAGTGAGTGAATGTGTATATGAGTAGGTGACTGTGTGTGTGTGCATGTGTGTGCCTGACAGTCTGAATATGTGGGTGTTTCTGTGTGTAGGTGTGTGAGTGTGTGTGTGACATTGTATGAGTGTGTGTGTGACATTGTGTGAGTGTGTGTGTGAGTGCATGTTAATCTGTGTGCGTTGGTGAGTGAGTAGGTGTGCGAGAGCTTGTGGCAGTGTGTGAGTGTGTGTGTTTGTGACATTCTGTGAATGTGTGTTGGTGTCTCTGTGTGTGTAATGTGTGAGTGCAGCAGTGTGTGAGTGTGTCAGTGCGAATGAGTCTGTGAGTGTGTGCGGGTGTGAGTGTGTTTCTTTGTGAAATTTCAGTTGCGTGAGTTGGAGTGATTGTGTGAGTGTGTATATAAGTGTGCGATAGTGTGTGAGTGTGTGTGATTGTGTGTGAGTATGTGTGTGTGCCTATATGTGTTTGTGTCTATGTGTAGGTGCGTAATTGTGTGTGTGCTATTGTGTGTGAGAATGTGGTTGTTTCTGTGTGTAGGTGTGTGAATGTGTGAGTGTGTTTGTGAGAGTGTAGTTGTGTGCGTGTTTGTGTGTGTGTGAGTGTGTATACGGGTGTGTGATTGTGTCTGAGTTTTTGTGATTGTGTGTGAGAATGTGAGTGAATGTGTCTGTGTGTATGTGTGTGAGTGTGTGAAACAGTGTCTCAGTCTTCGTGATTTTGTGTGGGTGTGTGAGAGTGTGTGTGAGCGTTTGAGTGTAGGTGTGTCTTTTTGAGTGCCTTTGTGGTTATTATATGTGTGTGTGTGAAAGTGTGTGTGTAAGTGTGAGTGGGAGTGAGAGTGGGACTGTGTGTACGAGTGTGTTATTGTGTGTGATTGTGTTTGTGGGTGAGTGTCTGAGCGTCTTTGTGTGCAGGTGTGTGTGTCTGACGGTTTTAGTGTGGGTGTGAGTGCATGTGACTCTGTGAGAGTGTGTGTGTAGTTGTGTGAGTGGGAGTGAGTGTGTGAATGTGTATACGATTGGGTGACTGTGTGTGAGTGTGTGTGATTGTGTGTGAGAATGTGTGTGTGTGAGTCTGTGTGTGTAGGTGTGTGATTGTGCCGAACCCTGTGTGATTGTGTGTGTTTGTGAGGGTGTGTGACAGTGTGTGTGAGTGTAGGAGTGTCTGAGTGCCTGTGTGATTTCTGTATGTGAGTGTGTGTGTGTTTGATGATGCGTTTGTTTGTGTGTGTAGGTGTGTTAGTGGGAGTGAGTGTGAATACGAGTGTGTGATTGTGTGTGAGTGTTTTTGTCTGTGAGTGGCTGTGAGTGTGTCTGTGAGTGCAGGTGAGAGTGCGTGACTATTTGTGAGTGTGTGTGTGATTGCATGTGAGCCTGTGTTTGTGTGTTGGTTTGTTTGTGTGTGTAGGTGTGCGTGTGTGTTTGACAGTGTTTGAGTGAGTGTTAGTGCGTGTGTGTCTGTAAGTGTTTGTGTGAGTAGGTGTGTGAGTGTGTGTGACCGGGTGATTGTGTGTGTGAATGCGTGTGAGTCTGTGTGTCTGTGTGTTTGTGGGTGTGTCTACATGTGTGTAGGTGTGTGACTGTTTATGGCACTGTGTCATTGTGCGTGAGTGCTCATGTGTCTGTGTGTGTGTGTGAGTTTGTGAGAGTGTAGGTGTGATTGGGAATGAGTGTGTGAGTGTGTATATGAGTGTGTCATTGTGTTTGTGTGTGTGTGTGAGTGTGTTTTGTTTAGGTGTGTGCGTGACATTTTGTGTGTCTATGTGTGAGTGTATTTTTGTCTGAGTGTGTGTGTCTGTGTGTAAGTGTGAGAGTGTGCTAGGGTGTTTGTGAGAGTGAAGGTGTGTGAGTGGGAGTGAGTGAGTGAATGTGTATATGAGTGGGTGACTGTGTGTGTGTGCATGTGTGTGCCTGACAGTCTGAATATGTGGGTGTTTCTGTGTGTAGGTGTGTGAGTGTGTGTGTGACATTGTGTGAGTGTGTGTGTGACATTGTGTGAGTGTGTGTGAGTGCATGTGAATCTGTGTGTGTTGGTGTGTGAGTAGGTGTGCGAGAGCTTGTGGCAGTGTGTGAGTGTGTGTGTTTGTGACATTCTGTGAATGTGTGTTGGTGTCTCTGTGTGTGTAGATGTGTGAGTGCAGCAGTGTGTGAGTGTGTGAGTGCGAATGAGTCTGTGAGTGTGTGCGGGTGTGAGTGTGTTTCTTTGTGAAATTTCAGTTGCGTGAGTTGGAGTGATTGTGTGAGTGTGTATATAAGTGTGCGATAGTGTGTGAGTGTGTGTGATTGTGTGTGAGTATGTGTGTGTGCCTATATGTGTTTGTGTCTATGTGTAGGTGCGTAATTGTGTGTGTGCGACTGTGTGTGAGAATGTGGTTGTTTCTGTGTGTAGGTGTGTGAATGTGTGAGTGTGTTTGTGAGAGTGTAGTTGTGTGAGTGTTTGTGTGTGTGTGAGTGTGTATACGGGTGTGTGATTGTGTCTGAGTTTTTGTGATTGTGTGTGAGAATGTGAGTGAATGTGTCTGTGTGTATGTGTGTGAGTGTGTGAAACAGTGTCTCAGTCTTCGTGATTTTGTGTGGGTGTGTGAGAGTGTGTGTGAGCGTTTGAGTGTAGGTGTGTCTTTTTGAGTGCCTTTGTGGTTATTATATGTGTGTGAGTGAAAGTGTGTGTGTAAGTGTGAGTGGGAGTGAGAGTGGGACTGTGTGTACGAGTGTGTTATTGTGTGTGATTGTGTTTGTGGGTGAGTGTCTGAGCGTCTTTGTGTGCAGGTGTGTGTGTCTGACGGTTTTAGTGTGGGTGTGAGTGCATGTGACTCTGTGAGAGTGTGTGTAGTTGTGTGAGTGGGAGTGAGTGTGTGAATGTGTATACGATTGGGTGACTGTGTGTGAGTGTGTGTGATTGTGTGTGAGAATGTGTGTGTGTGAGTCTGTGTGTGTAGGTGTGTGATTGTGCCGAACCCTGTGTGATTGTGTGTGTTTGTGAGGGTGTGTGACAGTGTGTGTGAGTGTAGGAGTGTCTGAGTGCCTGTGTGATTTCTGTATGTGAGTGTGTGTGTGTTTGGTGATGCGTTTGTTTGTGTGTGTGTAGGTGTGTTAGTGGGAGTGAGTGTGAATACGAGTGTGTGATTGTGTGTGAGTGTTTTTGTCTGTGAGTGGCTGTGAGTGTGTCTGTGAGTGCAGGTGAGAGTGCGTGACTATTTGTGAGTGTGTGTGTGATTGCATGTGAGCCTGTGTTTGTGTGTTGGTTTGTTTGTGTGTGTAGGTGTGCGTGTGTGTTTGACAGTGTTTGAGTGTGTGTTAGTGCGTGTGTGTCTGTAAGTGTTTGTGTGAGTAGGTGTGTGAGTGTGTGTGACCGGGTGATTGTGTGTGTGAATGCGTGTGAGTCTGTGTGTCTGTGTGTTTGTGGGTGTGTCTACATGTGTGTAGGTGTGTGACTGTTTATGGCACTGTGTCATTGTGCGTGAGTGCTCATCTGTCTGTGTGTGTGTGTGAGTTTGTGAGAGTGTAGGTGTGATTGGGAATGAGTGTGTGAGTGTGTATATGAGTGTGTCATTGTGTTTGTGTGTGTGTGTGAGTGTGTTTTGTTTAGGTGTGTGCGTGACATTTTGTGTGTCTATGTGTGAGTGTGTTTTTGTCTGAGTGTGTGTGTCTGTGTGTAAGTGTGAGAGTGTGCTAGGGTGTTTGTGAGAGTGAAGGTGTGTGAGTGGGAGTGAGTGAGTGAATGTGTATATGAGTGGGTGACTGTGTGTGTGTGCATGTGTGTGCCTGACAGTCTGAATATGTGGGTGTTTCTGTGTGTAGGTGTGTGAGTGTGTGTGTGACATTGTGTGAGTGTGTGTGTGACATTGTGTGAGTGTGTGTTAGTGCATGTGAATCTGTGTGCGTTGGTGTGTGAGCAGGTGTGCGAGAGCTTGTGGCAGTGTGTGAGTGTGTGTGTTTGTGACATTCTGTGAATGTGTGTTGGTGTCTCTTTGTGTGTAATGTGTGAGTGCAGCAGTGTGTGAGTGTGTGAGTGCGAATGAGTCTGTGAGTGTGTGCGGGTGTGAGTGTGTTTCTTTGTGAAATTTCAGTTGCGTGAGTTGGAGTGATTGTGTGAGTGTGTATATAAGTGTGCGATAGTGTGTGAGTGTGTGTGATTGTGTGTGAGTATGTGTGTGTGCCTATATGTGTTTGTGTCTATGTGTAGGTGCGTAATTGTGTGTGTGCGATTGTGTGTGAGAATGTGGTTGTTACTGTGTGTAGGTGTGTGAATGTGTGAGTGTGTTTGTGAGAGTGTAGTTGTGTGCGTGTTTGTGTGTGTGTGAGTGTGTATACGGGTGTGTGATTGTGTCTGAGTTTTTGTGATTGTGTGTGAGAATGTGAGTGAATGTGTCTGTGTGTATGTGTGTGAGTGTGTGAAACAGTGTCTCAGTCTTCGTGATTTTGTGTGGGTGTGTGAGAGTGTGTGTGAGCGTTTGAGTGTAGGTGTGTCTTTTTGAGTGCCTTTGTGGTTATTATATGTGTGTGTGTGAAAGTGTGTGTGTAAGTGTGAGTGGGAGTGAGAGTGGGACTGTGTGTACGAGTGTGTTATTGTGTGTGATTGTGTTTGTGGGTGAGTGTCTGAGCGTCTTTGTGTGCAGGTGTGTGTGTCTGACGGTTTTAGTATGGGTGTGAGTGCATGTGACTCTGTGAGAGTGTGTGTGTAGTTGTGTGAGTGGGAGTGAGTGTGTGAATGTGTATACGATTGGGTGATTGTGTGTGAGTGTGTGTGATTGTGTGTGAGAATGTGTGTGTGTGAGTCTGTGTGTGTAGGTGTGTGATTGTGCCGAACCCTGTGTGATTGTGTGTGTTTGTGAGGGTGTGTGACAGTGTGTGTGAGTGTAGGAGTGTCTGAGTGCCTGTGTGATTTCTGTATGTGAGTGTGTGTGTGTTTGATGATGCGTTTGTTTGTGTGTGTGTAGGTGTGTTAGTGGGAGTGAGTGTGAATACGAGTGTGTGATTGTGTGTGAGTGTTTTTGTCTGTGAGTGGCTGTGAGTGTGTCTGTGAGTGCAGGTGAGGGTGCGTGACTATTTGTGAGTGTGTGTGTGATTGCATGTGAGCCTGTGTTTGTGTGTTGGTTTGTTTGTGTGTGTAGGTGTGCGTGTGTGTTTGACAGTGTTTGAGTGAGTGTTAGTGCGTGTGTGTCTGTAAGTGTTTGTGTGAGTAGGTGTGTGAGTGTGTGTGACCGGGTGATTGTGTGTGTGAATGCGTGTGAGTCTGTGTGTCTGTGTGTTTGTGGGTGTGTCTACATGTGTGTAGGTGTGTGACTGTTTATGGCACTGTGTCATTGTGCGTGAGTGCTCATGTGTCTGTGTGTGTGTGTGAGTTTGTGAGAGTGTAGGTGTGATTGGGAATGAGTGTGTGAGTGTGTATATGAGTGTGTCATTGTGTTTGTGTGTGTGTGTGAGTGTGTTTTGTTTAGGTGTGTGCGTGACATTTTGTGTGTCTATGTGTGAGTGTATTTTTGTCTGAGTGTGTGTGTCTGTGTGTAAGTGTGAGAGTGTGCTAGGGTGTTTGTGAGAGTGAAGGTGTGTGAGTGGGAGTGAGTGAGTGAATGTGTATATGAGTGGGTGACTGCGTGTGTGTGCATGTGTGTGCCTGAGAGTCTGAATATGTGGGTGTTTCTGTGTGTAGGTGTGTGAGTGTGTGTGTGACATTGTGTGAGTGTGTGTGTGACATTGTGTGAGTGTGTGTGAGTGCATGTGAATCTGTGTGCGTTGGTGTGTGAGTAGGTGTGCGAGAGCTTGTGGCAGTGTGTGAGTGTGTGTGTTTGTGACATTCTGTGAATGTGTGTTGGTGTCTCTGTGTGTGTAGATGTGTGAGTGCAGCAGTGTGTGAGTGTGTGAGTGCGAATGAGTCTGTGAGTGTGTGCGGGTGTGAGTGTGTTTCTTTGTGAAATTTCAGTTGCGTGAGTTGGAGTGATTGTGTGAGTGTGTATATAAGTGTGCGATAGTGTGTGAGTGTGTGTGATTGTGTGTGAGTATGTGTGTGTGCCTATATGTGTTTGTGTCTATGTGTAGGTGCGTAATTGTGTGTGTGCGACTGTGTGTGAGAATGTGGGTGTTTCTGTGTGTAGGTGTGTGAATGTGTGAGTGTGTTTGTGAGAGTGTACTTGTGTGAGTGTTTGTGTGTGTGTGAGTGAGTATACGGGTGTGTGATTGTGTCTGAGTTTTTGTGATTGTGTGTGAGAATGTGAGTGAATGTGTCTGTATGTGTGTGAGTGTGTGAAACAGTGTCTCAGTCTTCGTGATTTTGTGTGGGTGTGTGAGAGTGTGTGTGAGCGTTTGAGTGTAGGTGTGTCTTTTTGAGTGCCTTTGTGGTTATTATATGTGTGTGTGTGTGAAAGTGTGTGTGTAAGTGTGAGTGGGAGTGAGAGTGGGACTGTGTGTACGAGTGTGTTATTGTGTGTGATTGTGTTTGTGGGTGAGTGTCTGAGCGTCTTTGTGTGCAGGTGTGTGTGTCTGACGGTTTTAGTGTGGGTGTGAGTGCATGTGACTCTGTGAGAGTGTGTGTGTAGTTGTGTGAGTGGGAGTGAGTGTGTGAATGTGTATACGATTGGGTGACTGTGTGTGAGTGTGTGTGATTGTGTGTGAGAATGTGTGTGTGTGAGTCTGTGTGTGTAGGTGTGTGATTGTGCCGAACCCTGTGTGATTGTGTGTGTTTGTGAGGGTGTGTGACAGTGTGTGTGAGTGTAGGAGTGTCTGAGTGCCTGTGTGATTTCTGTATGTGAGTGTGTGTGTGTTTGATGATGCGTTTGTTTGTGTGTGTGTAGGTGTGTTAGTGGGAGTGAGTGTGAATACGAGTGTGTGATTGTGTGTGAGTGTTTTTGTCTGTGACTGGCTGTGAGTGTGTCTGTGAGTGCAGGTGAGAGTGCGTGACTATTTGTGAGTGTGTGTGTGTGATTGCATGTGAGCCTGTGTTTGTGTGTTGGTTTGTTTGTGTGTGTAGGTGTGCATGTGTGTTTGACAGTGTTTGAGTGAGTGTTAGTGCGTGTGTGTCTGTAAGTGTTTGTGTGAGTAGGTGTGTGAGTGTGTGTGACCGGGTGATTGTGTGTGTGAATGCGTGTGAGTCTGTGTGTCTGTGTGTTTGTGGGTGTGTCTACATGTGTGTAGGTGTGTGACTGTTTATGGCACTGTGTCATTGTGCGTGAGTGCTCATGTGTCTGTGTGTGTGTGTGAGTTTGTGAGAGTGTAGGTGTGATTGGGAATGAGTGTGTGAGTGTGTATATGAGTGTGTCATTGTGTTTGTGTGTGTGTGTGAGTGTGTTTTGTTTAGGTGTGTGCGTGACATTTTGTGTGTCTATGTGTGAGTGTATTTTTGTCTGAGTGTGTGTGTCTGTGTGTAAGTGTGAGAGTGTGCTAGGGTGTTTGTGAGAGTGAAGGTGTGTGAGTGGGAGTGAGTGAGTGAATGTGTATATGAGTAGGTGACTGTGTGTGTGTGCATGTGTGTGCCTGACAGTCTGAATATGTGGGTGTTTCTGTGTGTAGGTGTGTGAGTGTGTGTGTGACATTGTATGAGTGTGTGTGTGACATTGTGTGAGTGTGTGTGTGAGTGCATGTTAATCTGTGTGCGTTGGTGAGTGAGTAGGTGTGCGAGAGCTTGTGGCAGTGTGTGAGTGTGTGTGTTTGTGACATTCTGTGAATGTGTGTTGGTGTCTCTGTGTGTGTAATGTGTGAGTGCAGCAGTGTGTGAGTGTGTCAGTGCGAATGAGTCTGTGAGTGTGTGCGGGTGTGAGTGTGTTTCTTTGTGAAATTTCAGTTGCGTGAGTTGGAGTGATTGTGTGAGTGTGTATATAAGTGTGCGATAGTGTGTGAGTGTGTGTGATTGTGTGTGAGTATGTGTGTGTGCCTATATGTGTTTGTGTCTATGTGTAGGTGCGTAATTGTGTGTGTGCTATTGTGTGTGAGAATGTGGTTGTTTCTGTGTGTAGGTGTGTGAATGTGTGAGTGTGTTTGTGAGAGTGTAGTTGTGTGCGTGTTTGTGTGTGTGTGAGTGTGTATACGGGTGTGTGATTGTGTCTGAGTTTTTGTGATTGTGTGTGAGAATGTGAGTGAATGTGTCTGTGTGTATGTGTGTGAGTGTGTGAAACAGTGTCTCAGTCTTCGTGATTTTGTGTGGGTGTGTGAGAGTGTGTGTGAGCGTTTGAGTGTAGGTGTGTCTTTTTGAGTGCCTTTGTGGTTATTATATGTGTGTGTGTGAAAGTGTGTGTGTAAGTGTGAGTGGGAGTGAGAGTGGGAGTATGTGTACGAGTGTGTTATTGTGTGTGATTGTGTTTGTGGGTGAGTGTCTGAGCGTCTTTGTGTGCAGGTGTGTGTGTCTGACGGTTTTAGTGTGGGTGTGAGTGCATGTGACTCTGTGAGAGTGTGTGTGTAGTTGTGTGAGTGGGAGTGAGTGTGTGAATGTGTATACGATTGGGTGACTGTGTGTGAGTGTGTGTGATTGTGTGTGAGAATGTGTGTGTGTGAGTCTGTGTGTGTAGGTGTGTGATTGTGCCGAACCCTGTGTGATTGTGTGTGTTTGTGAGGGTGTGTGACAGTGTGTGTGAGTGTAGGAGTGTCTGAGTGCCTGTGTGATTTCTGTATGTGAGTGTGTGTGTGTTTGATGATGCGTTTGTTTGTGTGTGTGTAGGTGTGTTAGTGGGAGTGAGTGTGAATACGAGTGTGTGATTGTGTGTGAGTGTTTTTGTCTGTGAGTGGCTGTGAGTGTGTCTGTGAGTGCAGGTGAGAGTGCGTGACTATTTGTGAGTGTGTGTGTGATTGCATGTGAGCCTGTGTTTGTGTGTTGGTTTGTTTGTGTGTGTAGGTGTGCGTGTGTGTTTGACAGTGTTTGAGTGTGTGTTAGTGCGTGTGTGTCTGTAAGTGTTTGTGTGAGTAGGTGTGTGAGTGTGTGTGACCGGGTGATTGTGTGTGTGAATGCGTGTGAGTCTGTGTGTCTGTGTGTTTGTGGGTGTGTCTACATGTGTGTAGGTGTGTGACTGTTTATGGCACTGTGTCATTGTGCGTGAGTGCTCATGTGTCTGTGTGTGTGTGTGAGTTTGTGAGAGTGTAGGTGTGATTGGGAATGAGTGTGTGAGTGTGTATATGAGTGTGTCATTGTGTTTGTGTGTGTGTGTGAGTGTGTTTTGTTTAGGTGTGTGCGTGACATTTTGTGTGTCTATGTGTGAGTGTATTTTTGTCTGAGTGTGTGTGTCTGTGTGTAAGTGTGAGAGTGTGCTAGGGTGTTTGTGAGAGTGAAGGTGTGTGAGTGGGAGTGAGTGAGTGAATGTGTATATGAGTGGGTGACTGTGTGTGTGTGCATGTGTGTGCCTGACAGTCTGAATATGTGGGTGTTTCTGTGTGTAGGTGTGTGAGTGTGTGTGTGACATTGTGTGAGTGTGTGTGTGACATTGTGTGAGTGTGTGTGAGTGCATGTGAATCTGTGTACGTTGGTGTGTGAGTAGGTGTGCGAGAGCTTGTGGCAGTGTGTGAGTGTGTGTGTTTGTGACATTCTGTGAATGTGTGTTGGTGTCTCTGTGTGTGTAGATGTGTGAGTGCAGCAGTGTGTGAGTGTGTGAGTGCGAATGAGTCTGTGAGTGTGTGCGGGTGTGAGTGTGTTTCTTTGTGAAATTTCAGTTGCGTGAGTTGGAGTGATTGTGTGAGTGTGTATATAAGTGTGCGATAGTGTGTGAGTGTGTGTGATTGTGTGTGAGTATGTGTGTGTGCCTATATGTGTTTGTGTCTATGTGTAGGTGCGTAATTGTGTGTGTGCTACTGTGTGTGAGAATGTGGGTGTTTCTGTGTGTAGGTGTGTGAATGTGTGAGTGTGTTTGTGAGAGTGTAGTTGTGTGAGTGTTTGTGTGTGTGAGTGTGTATACGGGTGTGTGATTGTGTCTGAGTTTTTGTGATTGTGTGTGAGAATGTGAGTGAATGTGTCTATGTGTATGTGTGTGAGTGTGTGAAACAGTGTCTCAGTCTTCGTGATTTTGTGTGGGTGTGTGAGAGTGTGTGTGAGCGTTTGAGTGTAGGTGTGTCTTTTTGAGTGCCTTTGTGGTTATTATATGTGTGTGAGTGAAAGTGTGTGTGTAAGTGTGAGTGGGAGTGAGAGTGGGACTGTGTGTACGAGTGTGTTATTGTGTGTGATTGTGTTTGTGGGTGAGTGTCTGAGCGTCTTTGTGTGCAGGTGTGTGTGTCTGACGGTTTTAGTGTGGGTGTGAGTGCATGTGACTCTGTGAGAGTGTGTGTGTAGTTGTGTGAGTGGGAGTGAGTGTGTGAATGTGTATACGATTGGGTGACTGTGTGTGAGTGTGTGTGATTGTGTGTGAGAATGTGTGTGAGTGAGTCTGTGTGTGTAGGTGTGTGATTGTGCCGAACCCTGTGTGATTGTGTGTGTTTGTGAGGGTGTGTGACAGTGTGTGTGAGTGTAGGAGTGTCTGAGTGCCTGTGTGATTTCTGTATGTGAGTGTGTGTGTGTTTGATGATGCGTTTGTTTGTGTGTGTGTAGGTGTGTTAGTGGGAGTGAGTGTGAATACGAGTGTGTGATTGTGTGTGAGTGTTTTTGTCTGTGAGTGGCTGTGAGTGTGTCTGTGAGTGCAGGTGAGAGTGCGTGACTATTTGTGAGTGTGTGTGTGATTGCATGTGAGCCTGTGTTTGTGTGTTGGTTTGTTTGTGTGTGTAGGTGTGCGTGTGTGTTTGACAGTGTTTGAGTGAGTGTTAGTGCGTGTGTGTCTGTAAGTGTTTGTGTGAGTAGGTGTGTGAGTGTGTGTGACCGGGTGATTGTGTGTGTGAATGCGTGTGAGTCTGTGTGTCTGTGTGTTTGTGGGTGTGTCTACATGTGTGTAGGTGTGTGACTGTTTATGGCACTGTGTCATTGTGCGTGAGTGCTCATGTGTCTGTGTGTGTGTGTGAGTTTGTGAGAGTGTAGGTGTGATTGGGAATGAGTGTGTGAGTGTGTATATGAGTGTGTCATTGTGTTTGTGTGTGTGTGTGAGTGTGTTTTGTTTAGGTGTGTGCGTGACATTTTGTGTGTCTATGTGTGAGTGTATTTTTGTCTGAGTGTGTGTGTCTGTGTGTAAGTGTGAGAGTGTGCTAGGGTGTTTGTGAGAGTGAAGGTGTGTGAGTGGGAGTGAGTGAGTGAATGTGTATATGAGTAGGTGACTGTGTGTGTGTGCATGTGTGTGCCTGACAGTCTGAATATGTGGGTGTTTCTGTGTGTAGGTGTGTGAGTGTGTGTGTGACATTGTGTGAGTGTGTGTGTGACATTGTGTGAGTGTGTGTGAGTGCATGTGAATCTGTGTGTGTTGGTGTGTGAGTAGGTGTGCGAGAGCTTGTGGCAGTGTGTGAGTGTGTGTGTTTGTGACATTCTGTGAATGTGTGTTGGTGTCTCTGTGTGTGTAGATGTGTGAGTGCAGCAGTGTGTGAGTGTGTGAGTGCGAATGAGTCTGTGACTGTGTTCGGGTGTGAGTGTGTTTCTTTGTGAAATTTCAGTTGCGTGAGTTGGAGTGATTGTGTGAGTGTGTATATAAGTGTGCGATAGTGTGTGAGTGTGTGTGATTGTGTGTGAGTATGTGTGTGTGCCTATATGTGTTTGTGTCTATGTGTAGGTGCGTAATTGTGTGTGTGCGACTGTGTGTGAGAATGTGGTTGTTTCTGTGTGTAGGTGTGTGAATGTGTGAGTGTGTTTGTGAGAGTGTAGTTGTGTGAGTGTTTGTGTGTGTGTGAGTGTGTATACGGGTGTGTGATTGTGTCTGAGTTTTTGTGATTGTGTGTGAGAATGTGAGTGAATGTGTCTGTGTGTATGTGTGTGAGTGTGTGAAACAGTGTCTCAGTCTTCGTGATTTTGTGTGGGTGTGTGAGAGTGTGTGTGAGCGTTTGAGTGTAGGTGTGTCTTTTTGAGTGCCTTTGTGGTTATTATATGTGTGTGAGTGAAAGTGTGTGTGTAAGTGTGAGTGGGAGTGAGAGTGGGACTGTGTGTACGAGTGTGTTCTTGTGTGTGATTGTGTTTGTGGGTGAGTGTCTGAGCGTCTTTGTGTGCAGGTGTGTGTGTCTGACGGTTTTAGTGTGGGTGTGAGTGCATGTGACTCTGTGAGAGTGTGTGTGTAGTTGTGTGAGTGGGAGTGAGTGTGTGAATGTGTATACGATTGGGTGACTGTGTGTGAGTGTGTGTGATTGTGTGTGAGAATGTGTGTGAGTGAGTCTGTGTGTGTAGGTGTGTGATTGTGCCGAACCCTGTGTGATTGTGTGCGTTTGTGAGGGTGTGTGACAGTGTGTGTGAGTGAAGGAGTGTCTGAGTGCCTGTGTGATTTCTGTATGTGAGTGTGTGTGTGTTTGATGATGCGTTTGTTTGTGTGTGTGTAGGTGTGTTAGTGGGAGTGAGTGTGAATACGAGTGTGTGATTGTGTGTGAGTGTTTTTGTCTGTGAGTGGCTGTGAGTGTGTCTGTGAGTGCAGGTGAGAGTGCGTGACTATTTGTGAGTGTGTGTGTGATTGCATGTGAGCCTGTGTTTGTGTGTTGGTTTGTTTGTGTGTGTAGGTGTGCGTGTGTGTTTGACAGTGTTTGAGTGAGTGTTAGTGCGTGTGTGTCTGTAAGTGTTTGTGTGAGTAGGTGTGTGAGTGTGTGTGACCGGGTGATTGTGTGTGTGAATGCGTGTGAGTCTGTGTGTCTGTGTGTTTGTGGGTGTGTCTACATGTGTGTAGGTGTGTGACTGTTTATGGCACTGTGTCATTGTGCGTGAGTGCTCATGTGTCTGTGTGTGTGTGTGAGTTTGTGAGAGTGTAGGTGTGATTGGGAATGAGTGTGTGAGTGTGTATATGAGTGTGTCATTGTGTTTGTGTGTGTGTGTGAGTGTGTTTTGTTTAGGTGTGTGCGTGACATTTTGTGTGTCTATGTGTGAGTGTATTTTTGTCTGAGTGTGTGTGTCTGTGTGTAAGTGTGAGAGTGTGCTAGGGTGTTTGTGAGAGTGAAGGTGTGTGAGTGGGAGTGAGTGAGTGAATGTGTATATGAGTGGGTGACTGTGTGTGTGTGCATGTGTGTGCCTGACAGTCTGAATATGTGGGTGTTTCTGTGTGTAGGTGTGTGAGTGTGTGTGTGACATTGTGTGAGTGTGTGTGTGACATTGTGTGAGTGTGTGTGAGTGCATGTGAATCTGTGTGTGTTGGTGTGTGAGTAGGTGTGCGAGAGCTTGTGGCAGTGTGTGAGTGTGTGTGTTTGTGACATTCTGTGAATGTGTGTTGGTGTCTCTGTGTGTGTAGATGTGTGAGTGCAGCAGTGTGTGAGTGTGTGAGTGCGAATGAGTCTGTGAGTGTGTGCGGGTGTGAGTGTGTTTCTTTGTGAAATTTCAGTTGCGTGAGTTGGAGTGATTGTGTGAGTGTGTATATAAGTGTGCGATAGTGTGTGAGTGTGTGTGATTGTGTGTGAGTATGTGTGTGTGCCTATATGTGTTTGTGTCTATGTGTAGGTGCGTAATTGTGTGTGTGCGACTGTGTGTGAGAATGTGGTTGTTTCTGTGTGTAGGTGTGTGAATGTGTGAGTGTGTTTGTGAGAGTGTAGTTGTGTGAGTGTTTGTGTGTGTGTGAGTGTGTATACGGGTGTGTGATTGTGTCTGAGTTTTTGTGATTGTGTGTGAGAATGTGAGTGAATGTGTCTGTGTGTATGTGTGTGAGTGTGTGAAACAGTGTCTCAGTCTTCGTGATTTTGTGTGGGTGTGTGAGAGTGTGTGTGAGCGTTTGAGTGTAGGTGTGTCTTTTTGAGTGCCTTTGTGGTTATTATATGTGTGTGTGTGAAAGTGTGTGTGTAAGTGTGAGTGGGAGTGAGAGTGGGACTGTGTGTACGAGTGTGTTATTGTGTGTGATTGTGTTTGTGGGTGAGTGTCTGAGCGTCTTTGTGTGCAGGTGTGTGTGTCTGACGGTTTTAGTGTGGGTGTGAGTGCATGTGACTCTGAGTGTGTAGTTGTGTGAGTGGGAGTGAGTGTGTGAATGTGTATACGATTGGGTGACTGTGTGTGAGTGTGTGTGATTGTGTGTGAGAATGTGTGTGTGTGAGTCTGTGTGTGTAGGTGTGTGATTGTGCCGAACCCTGTGTGATTGTGTGTGTTTGTGAGGGTGTGTGACAGTGTGTGTGAGTGTAGGAGTGTCTGAGTGCCTGTGTGATTTCTGTATGTGAGTGTGTGTGTGTTTGATGATGCGTTTGTTTGTGTGTGTGTAGGTGTGTTAGTGGGAGTGAGTGTGAATACGAGTGTGTGATTGTGTGTGAGTGTTTTTGTCTGTGAGTGGCTGTGAGTGTGTCTGTGAGTGCAGGTGAGAGTGCGTGACTATTTGTGAGTGTGTGTGTGATTGCATGTGAGCCTGTGTTTGTGTGTTGGTTTGTTTGTGTGTGTAGGTGTGCGTGTGTGTTTGACAGTGTTTGAGTGAGTGTTAGTGCATGTGTGTCTGTAAGTGTTTGTGTGAGTAGGTGTGTGAGTGTGTGTGACCGGGTGATTGTGTGTGTGAATGCGTGTGAGTCTGTGTGTCTGTGTGTTTGTGGGTGTGTCTACATGTGTGTAGGTGTGTGACTGTTTATGGCACTGTGTCATTGTGCGTGAGTGCTCATGTGTCTGTGTGTGTGTGTGAGTTTGTGAGAGTGTAGGTGTGATTGGGAATGAGTGTGTGAGTGTGTATATGAGTGTGTCACTGTGTTTGTGTGTGTGTGTGAGTGTGTTTTGTTTAGGTGTGTGCGTGACATTTTGTGTGTCTATGTGTGAGTGTGTTTTTGTCTGAGTGTGTGTGTCTGTGTGTAAGTGTGAGAGTGTGCTAGGGTGTTTGTGAGAGTGAAGGTGTGTGAGTGGGAGTGAGTGAGTGAATGTGTATATGAGTAGGTGACTGTGTGTGTGTGCATGTGTGTGCCTGACAGTCTGAATATGTGGGTGTTTCTGTGTGTAGGTGTGTGAGTGTGTGTGTGACATTGTATGAGTGTGTGTGTGACATTGTGTGAGTGTGTGTGAGTGCATGTGAATCTGTGTGCGTTGGTGTGTGAGTAGGTGTGCGAGAGCTTGTGGCAGTGTGTGAGTGTGTGTGTTTGTGACATTCTGTGAATGTGTGTTGGTGTCTCTGTGTGTGTAATGTGTGAGTGCAGCAGTGTGTGAGTGTGTGAGTGCGAATGAGTCTGTGAGTGTGTGCGGGTGTGAGTGTGTTTCTTTGTGAAATTTCAGTTGCGTGAGTTGGAGTGATTGTGTGAGTGTGTATATAAGTGTGCGATAGTGTGTGAGTGTGTGTGATTGTGTGTGAGTATGTGTGTGTTCCTATATGTGTTTGTGTCTATGTGTAGGTGCGTAATTGTGTGTGTGCGATTGTGTGTGAGAATGTGGTTGTTTCTGTGTGTAGGTGTGTGAATGTGTGAGTGTGTTTGTGAGAGTGTAGTTGTGTGCGTGTTTGTGTGTGTGTGAGTGTGTATACGGGTGTGTGATTGTGTCTGAGTTTTTGTGATTGTGTGTGAGAATGTGAGTGAATGTGTCTGTGTGTATGTGTGTGAGTGTGTGAAACAGTGTCTCAGTCTTCGTGATTTTGTGTGGGTGTGTGAGAGTGTGTGTGAGCGTTTGAGTGTAGGTGTGTCTTTTTGAGTGCCTTTGTGGTTATTATATGTGTGTGTGTGAAAGTGTGTGTGTAAGTGTGAGTGGGAGTGAGAGTGGGACTGTGTGTACGAGTGTGTTATTGTGTGTGATTGTGTTTGTGGGTGAGTGTCTGAGCGTCTTTGTGTGCAGGTGTGTGTGTCTGACGGTTTTAGTGTGGGTGTGAGTGCATGTGACTCTGTGAGAGTGTGTGTGTAGTTGTGTGAGTGGGAGTGAGTGTGTGAATGTGTATACGATTGGGTGACTGTGTGTGAGTGTGTGTGGTTGTGTGTGAGAATGTGTGTGTGTGACTCTGTGTGTGTAGGTGTGTGATTGTGCCGAACCCTGTGTGATTGTGTGTGTTTGTGAGGGTGTGTGACAGTGTGTGTGAGTGTAGGAGTGTCTGAGTGCCTGTGTGATTTCTGTATGTGAGTGTGTGTGTGTTTGATGATGCGTTTGTTTGTGTGTGGGTAGGTGTGTTAGTGGGAGTGAGTGTGAATACGAGTGTGTGATTGTGTGTGAGTGTTTTTGTCTGTGAGTGGCTGTGAGTGTGTCTGTGAGTGCAGGTGAGAGTGCGTGACTATTTGTGAGTGTGTGTGTGATTGCATGTGAGCCTGTGTTTGTGTGTTGGTTTGTTTGTGTGTGTAGGTGTGCGTGTGTGTTTGACAGTGTTTGAGTGAGTGTTAGTGCGTGTGCGTCTGTAAGTGTTTGTGTGAGTAGGTGTGTGAGTGTGTGTGACCGGGTGATTGTGTGTGTGAATGCGTGTGAGTCTGTGTGTCTGTGTGTTTGTGGGTGTGTCTACATGTGTGTAGGTGTGTGACTGTTTATGGCACTGTGTCATTGTGCGTGAGTGCTCATGTGTCTGTGTGTGTGTGTGAGTTTGTGAGAGTGTAGGTGTGATTGGGAATGAGTGTGTGAGTGTGTATATGAGTGTGTCATTGTGTTTGTGTGTGTGTGTGAGTGTGTTTTGCTTAGGTGTGTGCGTGACATTTTGTGTGTCTATGTGTGATTGTATTTTTGTCTGAGTGTGTGTGTCTGTGTGTAAGTGTGAGAGTGTGCTAGGGTGTTTGTGAGAGTGAAGGTGTGTGAGTGGGAGTGAGTGAGTGAATGTGTATATGAGTAGGTGACTGTGTGTGTGTGCATGTGTGTGCCTGACAGTCTGAATATGTGGGTGTTTCTGTGTGTAGGAGTGTGAGTGTGTGTGTGACATTGTATGAGTGTGTGTGTGACATTGTGTGAGTGTGTGTGTGAGTGCATGTGAATCTGTGTGCGTTGGTGTGTGAGCAGGTGTGCGAGAGCTTGTGGCAGTGTGTGAGTGTGTGTGTTTGTGACATTCTGTGAATGTGTGTTGGTGTCTCTGTGTGTGTAATGTGTGAGTGCAGCAGTGTGTGAGTGTGTGAGTGCGAATGAGTCTGTGAGTGTGTGCGGGTGTGAGTGTGTTTCTTTGTGAAATTTCAGTTGCGTGAGTTGGAGTGATTGTGTGAGTGTGTATATAAGTGTGCGATAGTGTGTGAGTGTGTGTGATTGTGTGTGAGTATGTGTGTGTGCCTATATGTGTTTGTGTCTATGTGTAGGTGCGTAATTGTGTGTGAGAATGTGGTTGTTTCTGTGTGTAGGTGTGTGAATGTGTGAGTGTGTTTGTGAGAGTGTAGTTGTGTGCGTGTTTGTGTGTGTGTGAGTGTGTATACGGGTGTGTGATTGTGTCTGAGTTTTTGTGATTGTGTGTGAGAATGTGAGTGAATGTGTCTGTGTGTATGTGTGTGAGTGTGTGAAACAGTGTCTCAGTCTTCGTGATTTTGTGTCGGTGTGTGAGAGTGTGTGTGAGCGTTTGAGTGTAGGTGTGTCTTTTTGAGTGCCTTTGTGGTTATTATATGTGTGTGTGTGAAAGTGTGTGTGTAAGTGTGAGTGGGAGTGAGAGTGGGACTGTGTGTACGAGTGTGTTATTGTGTGTGATTGTGTTTGTGGGTGAGTGTCTGAGCGTCTTTGTGTGCAGGTGTGTGTGTCTGACGGTTTTAGTGTGGGTGTGAGTGCATGTGACTCTGTGAGAGTGTGTGTGTAGTTGTGTGAGTGGGAGTGAGTGTGTGAATGTGTATACGATTGGGTGACTGTGTGTGAGTGTGTGTGATTGTGTGTGAGAATGTGTGTGAGTGAGTCTGTGTGTGTAGGTGTGTGATTGTGCCGAACCCTGTGTGATTGTGTGTGTTTGTGAGGGTGTGTGACAGTGTGTGTGAGTGTAGGAGTGTCTGAGTGCCTGTGTGATTTCTGTATGTGAGTGTGTGTGTTTGATGATGCGTTTGTTTGTGTGTGTGTAGGTGTGTTAGTGGGAGTGAGTGTGAATACGAGTGTGTGATTGTGTGTGAGTGTTTTTGTCTGTGAGTGGCTGTGAGTGTGTCTGTGAGTGCAGGTGAGAGTGCGTGACTATTTGTGAGTGTGTGTGTGATTGCATGTGAGCCTGTGTTTGTGTGTTGGTTTGTTTGTGTGTGTAGGTGTGCGTGTGTGTTTGACAGTGTTTGAGTGAGTGTTAGTGCGTGTGTGTCTGTAAGTGTTTGTGTGAGTAGGTGTGTGAGTGTGTGTGACCGGGTGATTGTGTGTGTGAATGCGTGTGAGTCTGTGTGTCTCTGTGTTTGTGGGTGTGTCTACATGTGTGTAGGTGTGTGACTGTTTATGGCACTGTGTCATTGTGCGTGAGTGCTCATGTGTCTGTGTGTGTGTGTGAGTTTGTGAGAGTGTAGGTGTGATTGGGAATGAGTGTGTGAGTGTGTATATGAGTGTGTCATTGTGTTTGTGTGTGTGTGTGAGTGTGTTTTGTTTAGGTGTGTGCGTGACATTTTGTGTGTCTATGTGTGAGTGTGTTTTTGTCTGAGTGTGTGTGTCTGTGTGTAAGTGTGAGAGTGTGCTAGGGTGTTTGTGAGAGTGAAGGTGTGTGAGTGGGAGTGAGTGAGTGAATGTGTATATGAGTAGGTGACTGTGTGTGTGTGCATGTGTGTGCCTGACAGTCTGAATATGTGGGTGTTTCTGTGTGTAGGTGTGTGAGTGTGTGTGTGACATTGTATGAGTGTGTGTGTGACATTGTGTGAGTGTGTGTGTGAGTGCATGTGAATCTGTGTGCGTTGGTGTGTGAGTAGGTGTGCGAGAGCTTGTTTCAGTGTGTGAGTGTGTGTGTTTGTGACATTCTGTGAATGTGTGTTGGTGTCTCTGTGTGTGTAATGTGTGAGTGCAGCAGTGTGTGAGTGTGTGAGTGCGAATGAGTCTGTGAGTGTGTGCGGGTGTGAGTGTGTTTCTTTGTGAAATTTCAGTTGCGTGAGTTGGAGAGATTGTGTGAGTGTGTATATAAGTGTGCGATAGTGTGTGAGTGTGTGTGATTGTGTGTGAGTATGTGTGTGTGCCTATATGTGTTTGTGTCTATGTGTAGGTGCGTAATTGTGTGTGTGCGATTGTGTGTGAGAATGTGGTTGTTTCTGTGTGTAGGTGTGTGAATGTGTGAGTGTGTTTGTGAGAGTGTAGTTGTGTGCGTGTTTGTGTGTGTGTGAGTGTGTATACGGGTGTGTGATTGTGTCTGAGTTTTTGTGATTGTGTGTGAGAATGTGAGTGAATGTGTCTGTGTGTATGTGTGTGAGTGTGTGAAACAGTGTCTCAGTCTTCGTGATTTTGTGTGGGTGTGTGAGAGTGTGTGTGAGCGTTTGAGTGTAGGTGTGTCTTTTTGAGTGCCTTTGTGGTTATTATATGTGTGTGTGTGAAAGTGTGTGTGTAAGTGTGAGTGGGAGTGAGAGTGGGACTGTGTGTACGAGTGTGTTATTGTGTGTGATTGTGTTTGTGGGTGAGTGTCTGAGCGTCTTTGTGTGCAGGTGTGTGTGTCTGACGGTTTTAGTGTGGGTGTGAGTGCATGTGACTCTGTGAGAGTGTGTGTGTAGTTGTGTGAGTGGGAGTGAGTGTGTGAATGTGTATACGATTGGGTGACTGTGTGTGAGTGTGTGTGATTGTGTGTGAGAATGTGTGTGTGTGAGTCTGTGTGTGTAGGTGTGTGATTGTGCCGAACCCTGTGTGATTGTGTGTGTTTGTGAGGGTGTGTGACAGTGTGTGTGAGTGTAGGAGTGTCTGAGTGCCTGTGTGATTTCTGTATGTGAGTGTGTGTGTGTTTGATGATGCGTTTGTTTGTGTGTGTGTAGGTGTGTTAGTGGGAGTGAGTGTGAATACGAGTGTGTGATTGTGTGTGAGTGTTTTTGTCTGTGAGTGGCTGTGAGTGTGTCTGTGAGTGCAGGTGAGAGTGCGTGACTATTTGTGAGTGTGTGTGTGATTGCATGTGAGCCTGTGTTTGTGTGTTGGTTTGTTTGTGTGTGTAGGTGTGCGTGTGTGTTTGACAGTGTTTGAGTGAGTGTTAGTGCATGTGTGTCTGTAAGTGTTTGTGTGAGTAGGTGTGTGAGTGTGTGTGACCGGGTGATTGTGTGTGTGAATGCGTGTGAGTCTGTGTGTCTGTGTGTTTGTGGGTGTGTCTACATGTGTGTAGGTGTGTGACTGTTTATGGCACTGTGTCATTGTGCGTGAGTGCTCATGTGTCTGTGTGTGTGTGTGAGTTTGTGAGAGTGTAGGTGTGATTGGGAATGAGTGTGTGAGTGTGTATATGAGTGTGTCATTGTGTTTGTGTGTGTGTGTGAGTGTGTTTTGTTTAGGTGTGTGCGTGACATTTTGTGTGTCTATGTGTGAGTGTGTTTTTGTCTGAGTGTGTGTGTCTGTGTGTAAGTGTGAGAGTGTGCTAGGGTGTTTGTGAGAGTGAAGGTGTGTGAGTGGGAGTGAGTGAGTGAATGTGTATATGAGTGGGTGACTGTGTGTGTGTGCATGTGTGTGCCTGACAGTCTGAATATGTGGGTGTTTCTGTGTGTAGGTGTGTGAGTGTGTGTGTGACATTGTATGAGTGTGTGTGTGACATTGTGTGAGTGTGTGTGTGAGTGCATGTGAATCTGTGTGCGTTGGTGTGTGAGTAGGTGTGCGAGAGCTTGTGGCAGTGTGTGAGTGTGTGTGTTTGTGACATTCTGTGAATGTGTGTTGGTGTCTCTGTGTGTGTAATGTGTGAGTGCAGCAGTGTGTGAGTGTGTGAGTGCGAATGAGTCTGTGAGTGTGTGCGGGTGTGAGTGTGTTTCTTTGTGAAATTTCAGTTGCGTGAGTTGGAGTGATTGTGTGAGTGTGTATATAAGTGTGCGATAGTGTGTGAGTGTGTGTGATTGTGTGTGAGTATGTGTGTGTGCCTATATGTGTTTGTGTCTATGTGTAGGTGCGTAATTGTGTGTGTGCGATTGTGTGTGAGAATGTGGTTGTTTCTGTGTGTAGGTGTGTGAATGTGTGAGTGTGTTTGTGAGAGTGTAGTTGTGTGCGTGTTTGTGTGTGTGTGAGTGTGTATACGGGTGTGTGATTGTGTCTGAGTTTTTGTGATTGTGTGTGAGAATGTGAGTGAATGTGTCTGTGTGTATGTGTGTGAGTGTGTGAAACAGTGTCTCAGTCTTCGTGATTTTGTGTGGGTGTGTGAGAGTGTGTGTGAGCGTTTGAGTGTAGGTGTGTCTTTTTGAGTGCCTTTGTGGTTATTATATGTGTGTGTGTGAAAGTGTGTGTGTAAGTGTGAGTGGGAGTGAGAGTGGGACTGTGTGTACGAGTGTGTTATTGTGTGTGATTGTGTTTGTGGGTGAGTGTCTGAGCGTCTTTGTGTGCAGGTGTGTGTGTCTGACGGTTTTAGTGTGGGTGTGAGTGCATGTGACTCTGTGAGAGTGTGTGTGTAGTTGTGTGAGTGGGAGTGAGTGTGTGAATGTGTATACGATTGGGTGACTGTGTGTGAGTGTGTGTGATTGTGTGTGAGAATGTGTGTGTGTGAGTCTGTGTGTGTAGGTGTGTGATTGTGCCGAACCCTGTGTGATTGTGTGTGTTTGTGAGGGTGTGTGACAGTGTGTGTGAGTGTAGGAGTGTCTGAGTGCCTGTGTGATTTCTGTATGTGAGTGTGTGTGTGTTTGATGATGCGTTTGTTTGTGTGTGTGTAGGTGTGTTAGTGGGAGTGAGTGTGAATACGAGTGTGTGATTGTGTGTGAGTGTTTTTGTCTGTGAGTGGCTGTGAGTGTGTCTGTGAGTGCAGGTGAGAGTGCGTGACTATTTGTGAGTGTGTGTGTGATTGCATGTGAGCCTGTGTTTGTGTGTTGGTTTGTTTGTGTGTGTAGGTGTGCGTGTGTGTTTGACAGTGTTTGAGTGAGTGTTAGTGCATGTGTGTCTGTAAGTGTTTGTGTGAGTAGGTGTGTGAGTGTGTGTGACCGGGTGATTGTGTGTGTGAATGCGTGTGAGTCTGTGTGTCTGTGTGTTTGTGGGTGTGTCTACATGTGTGTAGGTGTGTGACTGTTTATGGCACTGTGTCATTGTGCGTGAGTGCTCATGTGTCTGTGTGTGTGTGTGAGTTTGTGAGAGTGTAGGTGTGATTGGGAATGAGTGTGTGAGTGTGTATATGAGTGTGTCATTGTGTTTGTGTGTGTGTGTGAGTGTGTTTTGTTTAGGTGTGTGCGTGACATTTTGTGTGTCTATGTGTGAGTGTATTTTTGTGAGTGTGTGTGTCTGTGTGTAAGTGTGAGAGTGTGCTAGGGTGTTTGTGAGAGTGAAGGTGTGTGAGTGGGAGTGAGTGAGTGAATGTGTATATGAGTGGGTGACTGTGTGTGTGTGCATGTGTGTGCCTGACAGTCTGAATATGTGGGTGTTTCTGTGTGTAGGTGTGTGAGTGTGTGTGTGACATTGTGTGAGTGTGTGTGTGACATTGTGTGAGTGTGTGTGAGTGCATGTGAATCTGTGTGCGTTGGTGTGTGAGTAGGTGTGCGAGAGCTTGTGGAAGTGTGTGAGTGTGTGTGTTTGTGACATTCTGTGAATGTGTGTTGGTGTCTCTGTGTGTGTAGATTTGTGAGTGCAGCAGTGTGTGAGTGTGTGAGTGCGAATGAGTCTGTGAGTGTGTGCGGGTGTGAGTGTGTTTCTTTGTGAAATTTCAGTTGCGTGAGTTGGAGTGATTGTGTGAGTGTGTATATAAGTGTGCGATAGTGTGTGAGTGTGTGTGATTGTGTGTGTGCCTATATGTGTTTGTGTCTATGTGTAGGTGCGTAATTGTGTGTGTGCGATTGTGTGTGAGAATGTGGTTGTTTCTGTGTGTAGGTGTGTGAATGTGTGAGTGTGTTTGTGAGAGTGTAGTTGTGTGCGTGTTTGTGTGTGTGTGAGTGTGTATACGGGTGTGTGATTGTGTCTGAGTTTTTGTGATTGTGTGTGAGAATGTGAGTGAATGTGTCTGTGTGTATGTGTGTGAGTGTGTGAAACAGTGTCTCAGTCTTCGTGATTTTGTGTGGGTGTGTGAGAGTGTGTGTGAGCGTTTGAGTGTAGGTGTGTCTTTTTGAGTGCCTTTGTGGTTATTATATGTGTGTGTGTGAAAGTGTGTGTGTAAGTGTGAGTGGGAGTGAGAGTGGGACTGTGTGTACGAGTGTGTTATTGTGTGTGATTGTGTTTGTGGGTGAGTGTCTGAGCGTCTTTGTGTGCAGGTGTGTGTGTCTGACGGTTTTAGTGTGGGTGTGAGTGCATGTGACTCTGTGAGAGTGTGTGTGTAGTTGTGTGAGTGGGAGTGAGTGTGTGAATGTGTATACGATTGGGTGACTGTGTGTGAGTGTGTGTGATTGTGTGTGAGAATGTGTGTGTGTGAGTCTGTGTGTGTAGGTGTGTGATTGTGCCGAACCCTGTGTGATTGTGTGTGTTTGTGAGGGTGTGTGACAGTGTGTGTGAGTGTAGGAGTGTCTGAGTGCCTGTGTGATTTCTGTATGTGAGTGTGTGTGTGTTTGATGATGCGTTTGTTTGTGTGTGTGTAGGTGTGTTAGTGGGAGTGAGTGTGAATACGAGTGTGTGATTGTGTGTGAGTGTTTTTGTCTGTGAGTGGCTGTGAGTGTGTCTGTGAGTGCAGGTGAGAGTGCGTGACTATTTGTGAGTGTGTGTGTGATTGCATGTGAGCCTGTGTTTGTGTGTTGGTTTGTTTGTGTGTGTAGGTGTGCGTGTGTGTTTGACAGTGTTTGAGTGTGTGTTAGTGCATGTGTGTCTGTAAGTGTTTGTGTGAGTAGGTGTGTGAGTGTGTGTGACCGGGTGATTGTGTGTGTGAATGCGTGTGAGTCTGTGTGTCTGTGTGTTTGTGGGTGTGTCTACATGTGTGTAGGTGTGTGACTGTTTATGGCACTGTGTCATTGTGCGTGAGTGCTCATGTGTCTGTGTGTGTGTGTGAGTTTGTGAGAGTGTAGGTGTGATTGGGAATGAGTGTGTGAGTGTGTATATGAGTGTGTCATTGTGTTTGTGTGTGTGTGTGAGTGTGTTTTGTTTAGGTGTGTGCGTGACATTTTGTGTGTCTATGTGTGAGTGTATTTTTGTCTGAGTGTGTGTGTCTGTGTGTAAGTGTGAGAGTGTGCTAGGGTGTTTGTGAGAGTGAAGGTGTGTGAGTGGGAGTGAGTGAGTGAATGTGTATATGAGTGGGTGACTGTGTGTGTGTGCATGTGTGTGCCTGACAGTCTGAATATGTGTGTGTTTCTGTGTGTAGGTGTGTGAGTGTGTGTGTGACATTGTGTGAGTGTGTGTGTGACATTGTGTGAGTGTGTGTGAGTGCATGTGAATCTGTGTGTGTTGGTGTGTGAGTAGGTGTGCGAGAGCTTGTGGCAGTGTGTGAGTGTGTGTGTTTGTGACATTCTGTGAATGTGTGTTGGTGTCTCTGTGTGTGTAGATGTGTGAGTGCAGCAGTGTGTGAGTGTGTGAGTGCGAATGAGTCTGTGAGTGTGTGCGGGTGTGAGTGTGTTTCTTTGTGAAATTTCAGTTGCGTGAGTTGGAGTGATTGTGTGAGTGTGTATATAAGTGTGCGATAGTGTGTGTGATTGTGTGTGAGTATGTGTGTGTGCCTATATGTGTTTGTGTCTATGTGTAGGTGCGTAATTGTGTGTGTGCGACTGTGTGTGAGAATGTGGTTGTTTCTGTGTGTAGGTGTGTGAATGTGTGAGTGTGTTTGTGAGAGTGTAGTTGTGTGAGTGTTTGTGTGTGTGTGAGTGTGTATACGGGTGTGTGATTGTGTCTGAGTTTTTGTGATTGTGTGTGAGAATGTGAGTGAATGTGTCTGTGTGTATGTGTGTGAGTGTGTGAAACAGTGTCTCAGTCTTCGTGATTTTGTGTGGGTGTGTGAGAGTGTGTGTGAGCGTTTGAGTGTAGGTGTGTCTTTTTGAGTGCCTTTGTGGTTATTATATGTGTGTGTGTGAAAGTGTGTGTGTAAGTGTGAGTGGGAGTGAGAGTGGGACTGTGTGTACGAGTGTGTTATTGTGTGTGATTGTGTTTGTGGGTGAGTGTCTGAGCGTCTTTGTGTGCAGGTGTGTGTGTCTGACGGTTTTAGTGTGGGTGTGAGTGCATGTGACTCTGAGTGTGTAGTTGTGTGAGTGGGAGTGAGTGTGTGAATGTGTATACGATTGGGTGACTGTGTGTGAGTGTGTGTGATTGTGTGTGAGAATGTGTGTGTGTGAGTCTGTGTGTGTAGGTGTGTGATTGTGCCGAACCCTGTGTGATTGTGTGTGTTTGTGAGGGTGTGTGACAGTGTGTGTGAGTGTAGGAGTGTCTGAGTGCCTGTGTGATTTCTGTATGTGAGTGTGTGTGTGTTTGATGATGCGTTTGTTTGTGTGTGTGTAGGTGTGTTAGTGGGAGTGAGTGTGAATACGAGTGTGTGATTGTGTGTGAGTGTTTTTGTCTGTGAGTGGCTGTGAGTGTGTCTGTGAGTGCAGGTGAGAGTGCGTGACTATTTGTGAGTGTGTGTGTGATTGCATGTGAGCCTGTGTTTGTGTGTTGGTTTGTTTGTGTGTGTAGGTGTGCGTGTGTGTTTGACAGTGTTTGAGTGAGTGTTAGTGCATGTGTGTCTGTAAGTGTTTGTGTGAGTAGGTGTGTGAGTGTGTGTGACCGGGTGATTGTGTGTGTGAATGCGTGTGAGTCTGTGTGTCTGTGTGTTTGTGGGTGTGTCTACATGTGTGTAGGTGTGTGACTGTTTATGGCACTGTGTCATTGTGCGTGAGTGCTCATGTGTCTGTGTGTGTGTGTGAGTTTGTGAGAGTGTAGGTGTGATTGGGAATGAGTGTGTGAGTGTGTATATGAGTGTGTCACTGTGTTTGTGTGTGTGTGTGAGTGTGTTTTGTTTAGGTGTGTGCGTGACATTTTGTGTGTCTATGTGTGAGTGTGTTTTTGTCTGAGTGTGTGTGTCTGTGTGTAAGTGTGAGAGTGTGCTAGGGTGTTTGTGAGAGTGAAGGTGTGTGAGTGGGAGTGAGTGAGTGAATGTGTATATGAGTAGGTGACTGTGTGTGTGTGCATGTGTGTGCCTGACAGTCTGAATATGTGGGTGTTTCTGTGTGTAGGTGTGTGAGTGTGTGTGTGACATTGTATGAGTGTGTGTGTGACATTGTGTGAGTGTGTGTGAGTGCATGTGAATCTGTGTGCGTTGGTGTGTGAGTAGGTGTGCGAGAGCTTGTGGCAGTGTGTGAGTGTGTGTGTTTGTGACATTCTGTGAATGTGTGTTGGTGTCTCTGTGTGTGTAATGTGTGAGTGCAGCAGTGTGTGAGTGTGTGAGTGCGAATGAGTCTGTGAGTGTGTGCGGGTGTGAGTGTGTTTCTTTGTGAAATTTCAGTTGCGTGAGTTGGAGTGATTGTGTGAGTGTGTATATAAGTGTGCGATAGTGTGTGAGTGTGTGTGATTGTGTGTGAGTATGTGTGTGTTCCTATATGTGTTTGTGTCTATGTGTAGGTGCGTAATTGTGTGTGTGCGATTGTGTGTGAGAATGTGGTTGTTTCTGTGTGTAGGTGTGTGAATGTGTGAGTGTGTTTGTGAGAGTGTAGTTGTGTGCGTGTTTGTGTGTGTGTGAGTGTGTATACGGGTGTGTGATTGTGTCTGAGTTTTTGTGATTGTGTGTGAGAATGTGAGTGAATGTGTCTGTGTGTATGTGTGTGAGTGTGTGAAACAGTGTCTCAGTCTTCGTGATTTTGTGTGGGTGTGTGAGAGTGTGTGTGAGCGTTTGAGTGTAGGTGTGTCTTTTTGAGTGCCTTTGTGGTTATTATATGTGTGTGTGTGAAAGTGTGTGTGTAAGTGTGAGTGGGAGTGAGAGTGGGACTGTGTGTACGAGTGTGTTATTGTGTGTGATTGTGTTTGTGGGTGAGTGTCTGAGCGTCTTTGTGTGCAGGTGTGTGTGTCTGACGGTTTTAGTGTGGGTGTGAGTGCATGTGACTCTGTGAGAGTGTGTGTGTAGTTGTGTGAGTGGGAGTGAGTGTGTGAATGTGTATACGATTGGGTGACTGTGTGTGAGTGTGTGTGGTTGTGTGTGAGAATGTGTGTGTGTGACTCTGTGTGTGTAGGTGTGTGATTGTGCCGAACCCTGTGTGATTGTGTGTGTTTGTGAGGGTGTGTGACAGTGTGTGTGAGTGTAGGAGTGTCTGAGTGCCTGTGTGATTTCTGTATGTGAGTGTGTGTGTGTTTGATGATGCGTTTGTTTGTGTGTGGGTAGGTGTGTTAGTGGGAGTGAGTGTGAATACGAGTGTGTGATTGTGTGTGAGTGTTTTTGTCTGTGAGTGGCTGTGAGTGTGTCTGTGAGTGCAGGTGAGAGTGCGTGACTATTTGTGAGTGTGTGTGTGATTGCATGTGAGCCTGTGTTTGTGTGTTGGTTTGTTTGTGTGTGTAGGTGTGCATGTGTGTTTGACAGTGTTTGAGTGAGTGTTAGTGCGTGTGCGTCTGTAAGTGTTTGTGTGAGTAGGTGTGTGAGTGTGTGTGACCGGGTGATTGTGTGTGTGAATGCGTGTGAGTCTGTGTGTCTGTGTGTTTGTGGGTGTGTCTACATGTGTGTAGGTGTGTGACTGTTTATGGCACTGTGTCATTGTGCGTGAGTGCTCATGTGTCTGTGTGTGTGTGTGAGTTTGTGAGAGTGTAGGTGTGATTGGGAATGAGTGTGTGAGTGTGTATATGAGTGTGTCATTGTGTTTGTGTGTGTGTGTGAGTGTGTTTTGCTTAGGTGTGTGCGTGACATTTTGTGTGTCTATGTGTGAGTGTATTTTTGTCTGAGTGTGTGTGTCTGTGTGTAAGTGTGAGAGTGTGCTAGGGTGTTTGTGAGAGTGAAGGTGTGTGAGTGGGAGTGAGTGAGTGAATGTGTATATGAGTGGGTGACTGTGTGTGTGTGCATGTGTGTGCCTGACAGTCTGAATATGTGGGTGTTTCTGTGTGTAGGTGTGTGAGTGTGTGTGTGACATTGTGTGAGTGTGTGTGTGACATTGTGTGAGTGTGTGTGAGTGCATGTGAATCTGTGTGTGTTGGTGTGTGAGTAGGTGTGCGAGAGCTTGTGGCAGTGTGTGAGTGTGTGTGTTTGTGACATTCTGTGAATGTGTGTTGGTGTCTCTGTGTGTGTAGATGTGTGAGTGCAGCAGTGTGTGAGTGTGTGAGTGCGAATGAGTCTGTGAGTGTGTGCGGGTGTGAGTGTGTTTCTTTGTGAAATTTCAGTTGCGTGAGTTGGAGTGATTGTGTGAGTGTGTATATAAGTGTGCGATAGTGTGTGAGTGTGTGTGATTGTGTGTGAGTATGTGTGTGTGCCTATATGTGTTTGTGTCTATGTGTAGGTGCGTAATTGTGTGTGTGCGACTGTGTGTGAGAATGTGGTTGTTTCTGTGTGTAGGTGTGTGAATGTGTGAGTGTGTTTGTGAGAGTGTAGTTGTGTGAGTGTTTGTGTGTGTGTGAGTGTGTATACGGGTGTGTGATTGTGTCTGAGTTTTTGTGATTGTGTGTGAGAATGTGAGTGAATGTGTCTGTGTGTATGTGTGTGAGTGTGTGAAACAGTGTCTCAGTCTTCGTGATTTTGTGTGGGTGTGTGAGAGTGTGTGTGAGCGTTTGAGTGTAGGTGTGTCTTTTTGAGTGCCTTTGTGGTTATTATATGTGTGTGTGTGAAAGTGTGTGTGTAAGTGTGAGTGGGAGTGAGAGTGGGACTGTGTGTACGAGTGTGTTATTGTGTGTGATTGTGTTTGTGGGTGAGTGTCTGAGCGTCTTTGTGTGCAGGTGTGTGTGTCTGACGGTTTTAGTGTGGGTGTGAGTGCATGTGACTCTGAGTGTGTAGTTGTGTGAGTGGGAGTGAGTGTGTGAATGTGTATACGATTGGGTGACTGTGTGTGAGTGTGTGTGATTGTGTGTGAGAATGTGTGTGTGTGAGTCTGTGTGTGTAGGTGTGTGATTGTGCCGAACCCTGTGTGATTGTGTGTGTTTGTGAGGGTGTGTGACAGTGTGTGTGAGTGTAGGAGTGTCTGAGTGCCTGTGTGATTTCTGTATGTGAGTGTGTGTGTGTTTGATGATGCGTTTGTTTGTGTGTGTGTAGGTGTGTTAGTGGGAGTGAGTGTGAATACGAGTGTGTGATTGTGTGTGAGTGTTTTTGTCTGTGAGTGGCTGTGAGTGTGTCTGTGAGTGCAGGTGAGAGTGCGTGACTATTTGTGAGTGTGTGTGTGATTGCATGTGAGCCTGTGTTTGTGTGTTGGTTTGTTTGTGTGTGTAGGTGTGCGTGTGTGTTTGACAGTGTTTGAGTGAGTGTTAGTGCATGTGTGTCTGTAAGTGTTTGTGTGAGTAGGTGTGTGAGTGTGTGTGACCGGGTGATTGTGTGTGTGAATGCGTGTGAGTCTGTGTGTCTGTGTGTTTGTGGGTGTGTCTACATGTGTGTAGGTGTGTGACTGTTTATGGCACTGTGTCATTGTGCGTGAGTGCTCATGTGTCTGTGTGTGTGTGTGAGTTTGTGAGAGTGTAGGTGTGATTGGGAATGAGTGTGTGAGTGTGTATATGAGTGTGTCATTGTGTTTGTGTGTGTGTGTGAGTGTGTTTTGTTTAGGTGTGTGCGTGACATTTTGTGTGTCTATGTGTGAGTGTGTTTTTGTCTGAGTGTGTGTGTCTGTGTGTAAGTGTGAGAGTGTGCTAGGGTGTTTGTGAGAGTGAAGGTGTGTGAGTGGGAGTGAGTGAGTGAATGTGTATATGAGTGGGTGACTGTGTGTGTGTGCATGTGTGTGCCTGACAGTCTGAATATGTGGGTGTTTCTGTGTGTAGGTGTGTGAGTGTGTGTGTGACATTGTATGAGTGTGTGTGTGACATTGTGTGAGTGTGTGTGTGAGTGCATGTGAATCTGTGTGCGTTGGTGTGTGAGTAGGTGTGCGAGAGCTTGTGGCAGTGTGTGAGTGTGTGTGTTTGTGACATTCTGTGAATGTGTGTTGGTGTCTCTGTGTGTGTAATGTGTGAGTGCAGCAGTGTGTGAGTGTGTGAGTGCGAATGAGTCTGTGAGTGTGTGCGGGTGTGAGTGTGTTTCTTTGTGAAATTTCAGTTGCGTGAGTTGGAGTGATTGTGTGAGTGTGTATATAAGTGTGCGATAGTGTGTGAGTGTGTGTGATTGTGTGTGAGTATGTGTGTGTGCCTATATGTGTTTGTGTCTATGTGTAGGTGCGTAATTGTGTGTGTGCGATTGTGTGTGAGAATGTGGTTGTTTCTGTGTGTAGGTGTGTGAATGTGTGAGTGTGTTTGTGAGAGTGTAGTTGTGTGCGTGTTTGTGTGTGTGTGAGTGTGTATACGGGTGTGTGATTGTGTCTGAGTTTTTGTGATTGTGTGTGAGAATGTGAGTGAATGTGTCTGTGTGTATGTGTGTGAGTGTGTGAAACAGTGTCTCAGTCTTCGTGATTTTGTGTGGGTGTGTGAGAGTGTGTGTGAGCGTTTGAGTGTAGGTGTGTCTTTTTGAGTGCCTTTGTGGTTATTATATGTGTGTGTGTGAAAGTGTGTGTGTAAGTGTGAGTGGGAGTGAGAGTGGGACTGTGTGTACGAGTGTGTTATTGTGTGTGATTGTGTTTGTGGGTGAGTGTCTGAGCGTCTTTGTGTGCAGGTGTGTGTGTCTGACGGTTTTAGTGTGGGTGTGAGTGCATGTGACTCTGTGAGAGTGTGTGTGTAGTTGTGTGAGTGGGAGTGAGTGTGTGAATGTGTATACGATTGGGTGACTGTGTGTGAGTGTGTGTGATTGTGTGTGAGAATGTGTGTGTGTGAGTCTGTGTGTGTAGGTGTGTGATTGTGCCGAACCCTGTGTGATTGTGTGTGTTTGTGAGGGTGTGTGACAGTGTGTGTGAGTGTAGGAGTGTCTGAGTGCCTGTGTGATTTCTGTATGTGAGTGTGTGTGTGTTTGATGATGCGTTTGTTTGTGTGTGTGTAGGTGTGTTAGTGGGAGTGAGTGTGAATACGAGTGTGTGATTGTGTGTGAGTGTTTTTGTCTGTGAGTGGCTGTGAGTGTGTCTGTGAGTGCAGGTGAGAGTGCGTGACTATTTGTGAGTGTGTGTGTGATTGCATGTGAGCCTGTGTTTGTGTGTTGGTTTGTTTGTGTGTGTAGGTGTGCGTGTGTGTTTGACAGTGTTTGAGTGAGTGTTAGTGCATGTGTGTCTGTAAGTGTTTGTGTGAGTAGGTGTGTGAGTGTGTGTGACCGGGTGATTGTGTGTGTGAATGCGTGTGAGTCTGTGTGTCTGTGTGTTTGTGGGTGTGTCTACATGTGTGTAGGTGTGTGACTGTTTATGGCACTGTGTCATTGTGCGTGAGTGCTCATGTGTCTGTGTGTGTGTGTGAGTTTGTGAGAGTGTAGGTGTGATTGGGAATGAGTGTGTGAGTGTGTATATGAGTGTGTCATTGTGTTTGTGTGTGTGTGTGAGTGTGTTTTGTTTAGGTGTGTGCGTGACATTTTGTGTGTCTATGTGTGAGTGTATTTTTGTGAGTGTGTGTGTCTGTGTGTAAGTGTGAGAGTGTGCTAGGGTGTTTGTGAGAGTGAAGGTGTGTGAGTGGGAGTGAGTGAGTGAATGTGTATATGAGTGGGTGACTGTGTGTGTGTGCATGTGTGTGCCTGACAGTCTGAATATGTGGGTGTTTCTGTGTGTAGGTGTGTGAGTGTGTGTGTGACATTGTGTGAGTGTGTGTGTGACATTGTGTGAGTGTGTGTGAGTGCATGTGAATCTGTGTGCGTTGGTGTGTGAGTAGGTGTGCGAGAGCTTGTGGAAGTGTGTGAGTGTGTGTGTTTGTGACATTCTGTGAATGTGTGTTGGTGTCTCTGTGTGTGTAGATTTGTGAGTGCAGCAGTGTGTGAGTGTGTGAGTGCGAATGAGTCTGTGAGTGTGTGCGGGTGTGAGTGTGTTTCTTTGTGAAATTTCAGTTGCGTGAGTTGGAGTGATTGTGTGAGTGTGTATATAAGTGTGCGATAGTGTGTGAGTGTGTGTGATTGTGTGTGTGCCTATATGTGTTTGTGTCTATGTGTAGGTGCGTAATTGTGTGTGTGCGATTGTGTGTGAGAATGTGGTTGTTTCTGTGTGTAGGTGTGTGAATGTGTGAGTGTGTTTGTGAGAGTGTAGTTGTGTGCGTGTTTGTGTGTGTGTGAGTGTGTATACGGGTGTGTGATTGTGTCTGAGTTTTTGTGATTGTGTGTGAGAATGTGAGTGAATGTGTCTGTGTGTATGTGTGTGAGTGTGTGAAACAGTGTCTCAGTCTTCGTGATTTTGTGTGGGTGTGTGAGAGTGTGTGTGAGCGTTTGAGTGTAGGTGTGTCTTTTTGAGTGCCTTTGTGGTTATTATATGTGTGTGTGTGAAAGTGTGTGTGTAAGTGTGAGTGGGAGTGAGAGTGGGACTGTGTGTACGAGTGTGTTATTGTGTGTGATTGTGTTTGTGGGTGAGTGTCTGAGCGTCTTTGTGTGCAGGTGTGTGTGTCTGACGGTTTTAGTGTGGGTGTGAGTGCATGTGACTCTGTGAGAGTGTGTGTGTAGTTGTGTGAGTGGGAGTGAGTGTGTGAATGTGTATACGATTGGGTGACTGTGTGTGAGTGTGTGTGATTGTGTGTGAGAATGTGTGTGTGTGAGTCTGTGTGTGTAGGTGTGTGATTGTGCCGAACCCTGTGTGATTGTGTGTGTTTGTGAGGGTGTGTGACAGTGTGTGTGAGTGTAGGAGTGTCTGAGTGCCTGTGTGATTTCTGTATGTGAGTGTGTGTGTGTTTGATGATGCGTTTGTTTGTGTGTGTGTAGGTGTGTTAGTGGGAGTGAGTGTGAATACGAGTGTGTGATTGTGTGTGAGTGTTTTTGTCTGTGAGTGGCTGTGAGTGTGTCTGTGAGTGCAGGTGAGAGTGCGTGACTATTTGTGAGTGTGTGTGTGATTGCATGTGAGCCTGTGTTTGTGTGTTGGTTTGTTTGTGTGTGTAGGTGTGCGTGTGTGTTTGACAGTGTTTGAGTGTGTGTTAGTGCATGTGTGTCTGTAAGTGTTTGTGTGAGTAGGTGTGTGAGTGTGTGTGACCGGGTGATTGTGTGTGTGAATGCGTGTGAGTCTGTGTGTCTGTGTGTTTGTGGGTGTGTCTACATGTGTGTAGGTGTGTGACTGTTTATGGCACTGTGTCATTGTGCGTGAGTGCTCATGTGTCTGTGTGTGTGTGTGAGTTTGTGAGAGTGTAGGTGTGATTGGGAATGAGTGTGTGAGTGTGTATATGAGTGTGTCATTGTGTTTGTGTGTGTGTGTGAGTGTGTTTTGTTTAGGTGTGTGCGTGACATTTTGTGTGTCTATGTGTGAGTGTATTTTTGTCTGAGTGTGTGTGTCTGTGTGTAAGTGTGAGAGTGTGCTAGGGTGTTTGTGAGAGTGAAGGTGTGTGAGTGGGAGTGAGTGAGTGAATGTGTATATGAGTGGGTGACTGTGTGTGTGTGCATGTGTGTGCCTGACAGTCTGAATATGTGTGTGTTTCTGTGTGTAGGTGTGTGAGTGTGTGTGTGACATTGTGTGAGTGTGTGTGTGACATTGTGTGAGTGTGTGTGAGTGCATGTGAATCTGTGTGTGTTGGTGTGTGAGTAGGTGTGCGAGAGCTTGTGGCAGTGTGTGAGTGTGTGTGTTTGTGACATTCTGTGAATGTGTGTTGGTGTCTCTGTGTGTGTAGATGTGTGAGTGCAGCAGTGTGTGAGTGTGTGAGTGCGAATGAGTCTGTGAGTGTGTGCGGGTGTGAGTGTGTTTCTTTGTGAAATTTCAGTTGCGTGAGTTGGAGTGATTGTGTGAGTGTGTATATAAGTGTGCGATAGTGTGTGTGATTGTGTGTGAGTATGTGTGTGTGCCTATATGTGTTTGTGTCTATGTGTAGGTGCGTAATTGTGTGTGTGCGACTGTGTGTGAGAATGTGGTTGTTTCTGTGTGTAGGTGTGTGAATGTGTGAGTGTGTTTGTGAGAGTGTAGTTGTGTGAGTGTTTGTGTGTGTGTGAGTGTGTATACGGGTGTGTGATTGTGTCTGAGTTTTTGTGATTGTGTGTGAGAATGTGAGTGAATGTGTCTGTGTGTATGTGTGTGAGTGTGTGAAACAGTGTCTCAGTCTTCGTGATTTTGTGTGGGTGTGTGAGAGTGTGTGTGAGCGTTTGAGTGTAGGTGTGTCTTTTTGAGTGCCTTTGTGGTTATTATATGTGTGTGTGTGAAAGTGTGTGTGTAAGTGTGAGTGGGAGTGAGAGTGGGACTGTGTGTACGAGTGTGTTATTGTGTGTGATTGTGTTTGTGGGTGAGTGTCTGAGCGTCTTTGTGTGCAGGTGTGTGTGTCTGACGGTTTTAGTGTGGGTGTGAGTGCATGTGACTCTGAGTGTGTAGTTGTGTGAGTGGGAGTGAGTGTGTGAATGTGTATACGATTGGGTGACTGTGTGTGAGTGTGTGTGATTGTGTGTGAGAATGTGTGTGTGTGAGTCTGTGTGTGTAGGTGTGTGATTGTGCCGAACCCTGTGTGATTGTGTGTGTTTGTGAGGGTGTGTGACAGTGTGTGTGAGTGTAGGAGTGTCTGAGTGCCTGTGTGATTTCTGTATGTGAGTGTGTGTGTTTGATGATGCGTTTGTTTGTGTGTGTGTAGGTGTGTTAGTGGGAGTGAGTGTGAATACGAGTGTGTGATTGTGTGTGAGTGTTTTTGTCTGTGAGTGGCTGTGAGTGTGTCTGTGAGTGCAGGTGAGAGTGCGTGACTATTTGTGAGTGTGTGTGTGATTGCATGTGAGCCTGTGTTTGTGTGTTGGTTTGTTTGTGTGTGTAGGTGTGCGTGTGTGTTTGACAGTGTTTGAGTGAGTGTTAGTGCATGTGTGTCTGTAAGTGTTTGTGTGAGTAGGTGTGTGAGTGTGTGTGACCGGGTGATTGTGTGTGTGAATGCGTGTGAGTCTGTGTGTCTGTGTGTTTGTGGGTGTGTCTACATGTGTGTAGGTGTGTGACTGTTTATGGCACTGTGTCATTGTGCGTGAGTGCTCATGTGTCTGTGTGTGTGTGTGAGTTTGTGAGAGTGTAGGTGTGATTGGGAATGAGTGTGTGAGTGTGTATATGAGTGTGTCACTGTGTTTGTGTGTGTGTGTGAGTGTGTTTTGTTTAGGTGTGTGCGTGACATTTTGTGTGTCTATGTGTGAGTGTGTTTTTGTCTGAGTGTGTGTGTCTGTGTGTAAGTGTGAGAGTGTGCTAGGGTGTTTGTGAGAGTGAAGGTGTGTGAGTGGGAGTGAGTGAGTGAATGTGTATATGAGTAGGTGACTGTGTGTGTGTGCATGTGTGTGCCTGACAGTCTGAATATGTGGGTGTTTCTGTGTGTAGGTGTGTGAGTGTGTGTGTGACATTGTATGAGTGTGTGTGTGACATTGTGTGAGTGTGTGTGAGTGCATGTGAATCTGTGTGCGTTGGTGTGTGAGTAGGTGTGCGAGAGCTTGTGGCAGTGTGTGAGTGTGTGTGTTTGTGACATTCTGTGAATGTGTGTTGGTGTCTCTGTGTGTGTAATGTGTGAGTGCAGCAGTGTGTGAGTGTGTGAGTGCGAATGAGTCTGTGAGTGTGTGCGGGTGTGAGTGTGTTTCTTTGTGAAATTTCAGTTGCGTGAGTTGGAGTGATTGTGTGAGTGTGTATATAAGTGTGCGATAGTGTGTGAGTGTGTGTGATTGTGTGTGAGTATGTGTGTGTTCCTATATGTGTTTGTGTCTATGTGTAGGTGCGTAATTGTGTGTGTGCGATTGTGTGTGAGAATGTGGTTGTTTCTGTGTGTAGGTGTGTGAATGTGTGAGTGTGTTTGTGAGAGTGTAGTTGTGTGCGTGTTTGTGTGTGTGTGAGTGTGTATACGGGTGTGTGATTGTGTCTGAGTTTTTGTGATTGTGTGTGAGAATGTGAGTGAATGTGTCTGTGTGTATGTGTGTGAGTGTGTGAAACAGTGTCTCAGTCTTCGTGATTTTGTGTGGGTGTGTGAGAGTGTGTGTGAGCGTTTGAGTGTAGGTGTGTCTTTTTGAGTGCCTTTGTGGTTATTATATGTGTGTGTGTGAAAGTGTGTGTGTAAGTGTGAGTGGGAGTGAGAGTGGGACTGTGTGTACGAGTGTGTTATTGTGTGTGATTGTGTTTGTGGGTGAGTGTCTGAGCGTCTTTGTGTGCAGGTGTGTGTGTCTGACGGTTTTAGTGTGGGTGTGAGTGCATGTGACTCTGTGAGAGTGTGTGTGTAGTTGTGTGAGTGGGAGTGAGTGTGTGAATGTGTATACGATTGGGTGACTGTGTGTGAGTGTGTGTGGTTGTGTGTGAGAATGTGTGTGTGTGACTCTGTGTGTGTAGGTGTGTGATTGTGCCGAACCCTGTGTGATTGTGTGTGTTTGTGAGGGTGTGTGACAGTGTGTGTGAGTGTAGGAGTGTCTGAGTGCCTGTGTGATTTCTGTATGTGAGTGTGTGTGTGTTTGATGATGCGTTTGTTTGTGTGTGGGTAGGTGTGTTAGTGGGAGTGAGTGTGAATACGAGTGTGTGATTGTGTGTGAGTGTTTTTGTCTGTGAGTGGCTGTGAGTGTGTCTGTGAGTGCAGGTGAGAGTGCGTGACTATTTGTGAGTGTGTGTGTGATTGCATGTGAGCCTGTGTTTGTGTGTTGGTTTGTTTGTGTGTGTAGGTGTGCATGTGTGTTTGACAGTGTTTGAGTGAGTGTTAGTGCGTGTGCGTCTGTAAGTGTTTGTGTGAGTAGGTGTGTGAGTGTGTGTGACCGGGTGATTGTGTGTGTGAATGCGTGTGAGTCTGTGTGTCTGTGTGTTTGTGGGTGTGTCTACATGTGTGTAGGTGTGTGACTGTTTATGGCACTGTGTCATTGTGCGTGAGTGCTCATGTGTCTGTGTGTGTGTGTGAGTTTGTGAGAGTGTAGGTGTGATTGGGAATGAGTGTGTGAGTGTGTATATGAGTGTGTCATTGTGTTTGTGTGTGTGTGTGAGTGTGTTTTGCTTAGGTGTGTGCGTGACATTTTGTGTGTCTATGTGTGAGTGTATTTTTGTCTGAGTGTGTGTGTCTGTGTGTAAGTGTGAGAGTGTGCTAGGGTGTTTGTGAGAGTGAAGGTGTGTGAGTGGGAGTGAGTGAGTGAATGTGTATATGAGTAGGTGACTGTGTGTGTGTGCATGTGTGTGCCTGACAGTCTGAATATGTGGGTGTTTCTGTGTGTAGGAGTGTGAGTGTGTGTGTGACATTGTATGAGTGTGTGTGTGACATTGTGTGAGTGTGTGTGTGAGTGCATGTGAATCTGTGTGCGTTGGTGTGTGAGCAGGTGTGCGAGAGCTTGTGGCAGTGTGTGAGTGTGTGTGTTTGTGACATTCTGTGAATGTGTGTTGGTGTCTCTGTGTGTGTAATGTGTGAGTGCAGCAGTGTGTGAGTGTGTGAGTGCGAATGAGTCTGTGAGTGTGTGCGGGTGTGAGTGTGTTTCTTTGTGAAATTTCAGTTGCGTGAGTTGGAGTGATTGTGTGAGTGTGTATATAAGTGTGCGATAGTGTGTGAGTGTGTGTGATTGTGTGTGAGTATGTGTGTGTGCCTATATGTGTTTGTGTCTATGTGTAGGTGCGTAATTGTGTGTGAGAATGTGGTTGTTTCTGTGTGTAGGTGTGTGAATGTGTGAGTGTGTTTGTGAGAGTGTAGTTGTGTGCGTGTTTGTGTGTGTGTGAGTGTGTATACGGGTGTGTGATTGTGTCTGAGTTTTTGTGATTGTGTGTGAGAATGTGAGTGAATGTGTCTGTGTGTATGTGTGTGAGTGTGTGAAACAGTGTCTCAGTCTTCGTGATTTTGTGTCGGTGTGTGAGAGTGTGTGTGAGCGTTTGAGTGTAGGTGTGTCTTTTTGAGTGCCTTTGTGGTTATTATATGTGTGTGTGTGAAAGTGTGTGTGTAAGTGTGAGTGGGAGTGAGAGTGGGACTGTGTGTACGAGTGTGTTATTGTGTGTGATTGTGTTTGTGGGTGAGTGTCTGAGCGTCTTTGTGTGCAGGTGTGTGTGTCTGACGGTTTTAGTGTGGGTGTGAGTGCATGTGACTCTGTGAGAGTGTGTGTGTAGTTGTGTGAGTGGGAGTGAGTGTGTGAATGTGTATACGATTGGGTGACTGTGTGTGAGTGTGTGTGATTGTGTGTGAGAATGTGTGTGAGTGAGTCTGTGTGTGTAGGTGTGTGATTGTGCCGAACCCTGTGTGATTGTGTGTGTTTGTGAGGGTGTGTGACAGTGTGTGTGAGTGTAGGAGTGTCTGAGTGCCTGTGTGATTTCTGTATGTGAGTGTGTGTGTTTGATGATGCGTTTGTTTGTGTGTGTGTAGGTGTGTTAGTGGGAGTGAGTGTGAATACGAGTGTGTGATTGTGTGTGAGTGTTTTTGTCTGTGAGTGGCTGTGAGTGTGTCTGTGAGTGCAGGTGAGAGTGCGTGACTATTTGTGAGTGTGTGTGTGATTGCATGTGAGCCTGTGTTTGTGTGTTGGTTTGTTT